>NC_056749.1:3196191-3358691 GCF_019279795.1 Protopterus annectens
CATAGAGCTGGCAAAGGCCCTGCTGTGTACTCTAAGCCTAGTCATGTCCATGTGAATGTCATAGAGCTGGCACAGGCCCTGTTGTGTTCTCTAAGGCTAGTCATGCCCATGTGAATGTCATAGAGCTGGCACAGGCCCTGTGGTGTACTCTAAGGTTAGTCATGCCCATGTAAATGTCATAGAGCTGGCACAGGCCCTGCTGTGTACTCTAAGGATAGTCATGCCCATGTGAATGTCATAGAGCTGGCACAGGCCCTGCTGTGTACTCTAAGGATAGTCATGCCCATGTGAATGTCATAGAGCTGGCACAGGCCCTGCTGTGTACTCAAAGGCTAGTCATGCCCATGTGAATGTCATAGAGCTGGCACAGGCCCTGCTGTGTACTCTAAGGCTAATCATACCCATGTGAATGTCATAGAGCTGGCACAGCCCTGCTGTGTACTCTAAGGCTAGTCATGCCCATGTGAATGTCATAGAGATGGCACAGGCCCTGCTGTGTACTCTAAGGCTAATCATGCCCATGTGAATGTCATAGAGCTGGCACAGGCCCTGTTGTGTTCTCTAAGGCTAGTCATGCCCATGTGAATGTCATAGAGCTGGCACAGGCCCTGTGGTGTACTCTAAGGTTAGTCATGCCCATGTAAATGTCATAGAGCTGGCACAGGCCCTGCTGTGTACTCTAAGGATAGTCATGCCCATGTGAATGTCATAGAGCTGGCACAGGCCCTGCTGTGTACTCAAAGGCTAGTCATGCCCATGTGAATGTCATAGAGCTGGCACAGCCCTGCTGTGTTCTCTAAGGCTAGTCATGCCCATGTGAATGTCATAGAGCTGGCACAGGCCCTGCTGTGTACTCTAAGGCTAATCATGCCCATGTGAATGTCATAGAGCTGGCACAGGCCCTGTTGTGTTCTCTAAGGCTAGTCATGCCCATGTGAATGTCATAGAGCTGGCACAGGCCCTGTGGTGTACTCTAAGGTTAGTCATGCCCATGTAAATGTCATAGAGCTGGCACAGGCCCTGCTGTGTACTCTAAGGATAGTCATGCCCATGTGAATGTCATAGAGCTGGCACAGGCCCTGCTGTGTACTCAAAGGCTAGTCATGCCCATGTGAATGTCATAGAGCTGGCACAGGCCCTGCTGTGTACTCTAAGGCTAATCATGCCCATGTGAATGTCATAGAGCTGGCACAGCCCTGCTGTGTACTTTAAGGCTAATCATGCCCATGTGAATGTCATAGAGCTGGCACAGGCCCTGCTGTGTACTCAAAGGCTAATCATGCCCATGTGAATGTCATAGAGCTGGCACAGCCCTGCTGTGTACTCTAAGGCTAATCATACCCATGTGAATGTCATAGAGCTGGCACAGCCCTGCTGTGTACTCAAAGGCTAATCATGCCCATGTGAATGTCATAGAGCTGGCACAGGCCCTGCTGTGTACTCTAAGGCTAATCATACCCATGTGAATGTCATAGAGCTGGCACAGGCCCTGCTGTGTACTCTAAGGCTAGTCATGCCCATGTGAATGTCATAGAGCTGGCACAGGCCCTGCTGTGTACTCTAAGGCTAGTCATACCCATGTGAATGTCATAGAGCTGGCACAGCCCTGCTGTGTACTCAAAGGCTAATCATGCCCATGTGAATGTCATAGAGCTGGCACAGCCCTGCTGTGTACTCTAAGGCTAGTCATGCCCATGTGAATGTCATAGAGCTGGCACAGGCCCTGTTGTGTACTCTAAGGCTATTCATGCACTTTGCTAGAAGTGCAATTTAGAAATAAGTACTTTAGCATGTTACAGTATGTTTTTGTGTCTTTTATATCATGTAACCTGATTATTAGTAATTTCTGTACAACCCAGGCTAGGTCTGAAATTGGTAATTTTAACAATATAGAAATACAAATAAAATAACATAAATTACTTAATTATTGTAATTACTGCTCTCTGAGCTCCTTATTAGCATAATATAAACAACCATCAACATTACATTGCTTATCAAACTAACAAATGTTCAACAGTATAGGAAGTGGATTTTCAGGAGCAGTGTATTAGAGTGATTTACAAAGTACAAACGTTCTTCTATAGTAGTTGTACTAAGGGCACACAGGCCAGGGGCAAGTAAAGATGGTGAAAGCATATATTTACCTTTTGGGGGGGGGGTTGCTCAACAGCAACCTGCAGACAGGGTTAGACAATAAAGGGGTGTTACAATGGAGAATATGGGTAGACAGAACACAGAACAATCAGTTACAAGACCAGCAGATGAATGACTGATGGGTAAGGAATAGTTCATAGGTTCATAGGTTCATAGGTTCATACTAGGCTATCTGCCCAAGGGCATTTATAAGCCTAGCCCATAGTTATGTGGCTTTCGCCACCCCTTTAGTTTGAATAAAAACTATGCCTATCATTTTGCTGTGCCTCTGTCAAGCAGTGACGCTGAAGTAATCCCTGGGGTATATCTGCAATCTCCCATCCATTGGTCAAGATTCCTCTTGAACAAGACCAGAGAGGTGCTCTGCCTCACATGTACCGGGATTTTGTTCCACAGCATAGGGAGTCTCTGGGTGATGAATCTGTCCCTCCAGCACGTTCTATTTATAACCGTGTCAAGGTTTAAGTCTCCCGCCTTGTGGTTCTGAGGGATCTAGATTTTTGAGGTGAAGCATATTCATCAAATCTGGGTTTGACATGGCCTTATATGTCAGGCACAGGTCACCTCTGAGCAAGCGGTATGAGACTGAATAGAGCTGGAGTTCTTTCAGTCGGGCAGCATAAGACATATTTTTGAGACCCTTTATCCTTTTGGTGAGGAACTTTTGGGGCCTTTCAAGCTGCAGCAGGTGTCTGGTCAGATACATTCGAACGGGCATTGTACTCAATCATAGGTCTAATAAGTGATGAGTACAGGGGACGATGACCTCCCTTGATCTCGATGTGAATCCCTTCATGATCAGGTGGGTGATATAGAAGGTTTTCCTAACTACTTTAGCAACATGAGTGTCAAACGAAGGCTACTGTCAACCTGGGTCCCCAGATCTCTGATGACTTTTCTGTGCTCAGTGGATTGCCACCTATATGGTAGCTAGGGGTAGCCTTGTTTTTCCCAAAGGGTATGACTATGCATTTTTGGCGTTTAACTTCAGGCCATGGCTCTGGCACCAGTTATCCATTTCTGTGAGGCCCTTCTGGAGGATATCTGTGTCAGATGTGTTTTCGACTATGGCGCCCAGTTTGCAGTCATCTGCAAACTTTGTCAGCCATAACCCTCCTGTGTTTGCTTGCACTTCAGAAAAGTAGATGCCGAACAAGAGTGGACCCAGGACTGAGCCCTGTGGGACACCACTTGTGACAGGCTTTGAGTCTGACATGGCTCCAGCAACTCTGACCCTGTGGGTTCTGTCACTTAGCCAGTTTGCAACCCATCTTGTGATGTATGGGTTTACATTCAAGCTGATGAGTTTTTCGATGATACCTGAGTGGGGTATTGTGTCAAGGCCTTTGCCAGGTCGAGGTAGGCTGTATGGACTGCCTTTCCTCATCAATGGCCTTGGTGACTGTCTCAAAAGTCAACCAAGTTTAAGAGGCAGGATCTGCCTTTGACAAAGCCAAACTGAGTTGGATCCAAAGTCTGCAAGTTCCCTATGTCTTTATTTATGAGTTCCATTATGATCCTCTCCATGGCTTTGCAGATAAGGCTTGTCAAGCTAATGGGGCGGTAATTTCCAGGGTCTGTGGAGGCACCGCCCTTATGAAGTGGGACCACAGTCGCCGTGCGCCACTCCTTGGGTACGTATCCTGAGGTGAGGCTAAGATTAAACAGCTGTCCTAACTGTGGGTTTAAATAGTGGAGTGTAGGTTGGCGATACAGGGAGAGAGATGTATTGAACTGCATACCTACTCTACAGTGGTTCAAAGAAGGGAGGGAGGTGAGATATGCACACCTGCAACTCAATTCCAGCATTAGATGTGTCTGTGGGGCACACAGTGGTGTTGGTTGTCTGTCTAGCCTGGTCATAGGCAGATGTCACACCATTCTCTATCCCTACACTATCCCAGCTGGACTGTTTTGGAGGCATTGCATGTAATAGCAGTCTGTAGCAAGCATTTCAGTTGTTGATGTAATTGCTGCTACATAGATGTGAGACTGGTATAGCTAATGGCACTCATATGTGGCACAGGCACAGACCACAGGTATCTACCTGTACAGGCACCAAAGCAGAGGAGTCAGTAGCACATTCACCTTAGCAGAGACTGATGGGGTGACTGACAGCTCTGTGTCCACAGAGACAGCATATTTTTAGCACTGACAAAACTCTGTGAGACTGTGCATGGCAGGATCCTATTGCAGAGGGGAGATCTATGCCTGGCATACAGGGCATTGTCAGACCCCACTTTGATGGACCTCCTGCATACCCACAAAACAAGCAGCAACAGAATTACTCATTCTAAAGACTTAACCTTTGCCTGTGATATAAATAAGACCTGCTAGAGAGACAGGTATATGTCTCAGAGACTACCCTGTCTCTGAATCCGGCTCCCCATCAATGTGAAGCAGAGTTCCTCCCTAACCCAATTCAAGTGCAACTTGGACAATTAGATGGAAACAGGAAATTCATCCCTGGCTTTGCACCCATGTCTCTAATAGACACAGACAACCTGTAAATGGTATATCCCCCAGGCCCCTGATTGTAAATGTTTCATCTCACAAGTCCCTGCTTACACTTATCAAAGGTACCAGAACTTGTCAGAGATTTGGGATGCATGGCTAGGCTTAAAAACGCCCTTTTTGTCCTTAGCCTACTAAACATCTATGAACCCATATCAGTGCTGTAAGTGGCCACAACAGATCAGCATATCAGGTCCACTAAATTCCACCAGTATGATACTGCTTGCTAGCATGAAGGCCCTGGCCACTTCATGGGAGAGGATGGCCACAGGTGGGGTTCTGCCTTCATAGACACCCTCGTTGACACACAAGAGTGCTTGGTGTTCCTGCCTGCATCCCAAACATGCCTGTAGGAGATATACTGTCATGGTCAGCATCAGTGCATGACAGTGGTGTGCTAGTGCTACAAAACCACAGTAGGAGAGATACTGTCATGATCAACATCAGCGCATGACAGTAGTGGGCTAGTGCTACAAGACCACAATAGGAGAGATACTGTAGTGGCCAGCATCAGCACATGACAGTGGTGTGCTAGTGCTACAAAACCACAGTAGGAGAGATACTGTCATGGTCAACATCAGGGTATGACAGTGGTGTGCTAGTGCTACAAGCCCACAGTAGGAGAGATACTTTCATGGTCAACATCAGCGCATGACAGTGGTGTGCTAGTGCTACAAGACCAGAGTAGGAGAGATACTGTCATGGTCAGCATCAGCGCATGACAGTGGCATGCTAGTGCTACAAGACCACAGTAGAAGAGATACTGTCATGGTCAGCATCAGTGCATGACAGTGGTGTGCTAGTGCTGCAAGCCGACATTAGGAGAGATAATGTCATGGTCAGCATCAGTGCATGACAGTGGTGTGCTAGTGCTACAAGACTACAGTAGGAGAGATACTGTCAATGTCAGCATCAACACATGACAGTGGTGTGCTAGTGCTACAAGACCACAGTAGGAGAGGTACTGTCATGGTCAGCATCAGCACATGACAGTGGTGTGCTAGTGCTACAAGACCACAGTAGGAGAGATACTGTCATGGTCAGCATCAGCGCATGGCCATGGCATTGCTAGTGCTACAAGACCACAGTAAAGGAGATACTGTCATGGCCAGCATCAGCTCATGACAGTGGTGTGCTAGTGCTACAAGACCACAGTAGGGGAGATACTGTCATGGTCAGCATCAGCACATGACAGTGGTGTGCTAGTGCTACAAGACCACAGTAGGAGAGATACTGTCATGGTCAACATCAGCGCATGACAGTGGTGTGCTAGTGCTACAAGACCACAGTAGGAGAGATACTGTCATGGTCAGCATCAGCACATGACCATGGCATTGCTAGTGCTACAAGACCACAGTAAAGGAGATACTGTCATGGCCAGCATCAGCACATGACAGTGGCGTGCTAGTACTACAAGACCACAGTAGGGGAGATACTGTCATGGTCAGCATCAGCGCATGACAGTGGTGTGCTAGTGCTACAAGACCACAGTAGGAGAGATACTGTCATGGTCAACATCAGCGCATGACAGTGGTGTGCTAGTGCTACAAGACCACAGTAGGGGAGATACTGTCATGGTCAGCATCAGCGCATGACAGTGGTGTGCTAGTGCTACAAGACCACAGTAGGAGAGATACTGTCATAGTCAGCATCAGCGCATGACAGTGGTGTGCTAGTGCTACAAGACCACAGTAGGAGAGATACTGTTATGGTCAGCATCAGCGCATGACAGTGGTGTGCTAGTGCTACAAGACCACAGTAGGAGAGATACTGTTGTGGTCAGCATCAGTGCATGACAGTGGTGTGCTAGTGCTACAAGACCACAGTAGGAGAGATACTGTCATGGTCAGCATCAGCGCATGACAGTGATGTGCTAGTGCTACAAGACCATGTTTGGAGAGATACTGTCATGGTCAGCATCAGCACATGATAGTGGTGTGCTAGTGCTACAAGACCACAGTATGTCTCAAAGTGGTACCAACCTGCACATCCCCAACAGAGACATGTAATGGTGCAACCATTTCATCTTCTACATCCATTTCTCCATCAGCATTCATTGTACTGTCACTGTCCTCTTGTGTTCCCACACTGTCCTGCAGCATAGTTTTAAAGGTGCAACCAAACCTTTATATAGACACAGTGATGCAGTGTGGCTTGGTGCCATGCATCTCAGCCACTACATAGTTCTGTAAGCACAACCAAACCTTTATATAGACACAGTGATGCAGTGTGGTGTGGTGCCATGCATCTCAGCCACCCCATAGTTCTAAAGGTGCAACCAAACCATTATATAGACACAGTGATGCAGTGTGGCATGGTGCTATGCATCTCAGCCACTCCATAGTTCTATAAGCATAACCAAACCTTTATATAGATACAGTGATGCAGTGTGGCATGGTGCCATGCATCTCAGCCACACCATAGTTCTAAAGGTGCAACCAATCCTTTATATAGACACAATGATGCAGTGTGGTGTCGTGTCCTGCATCTCAGGCACTCCATATTTCTAAAGGTGCAACCAATCCTTTATATAGACACAATGATGCAGTGTGGCATGGTCCCATGTGTCTCAGCCATCCCATAGCTTTAAAGCTGCAATCAAACCTTTATATAGACACAATGATGCTGTGTGACATGGTGTCATGCATCTCGACCACCCCATAGTTCTATAGGCCCAACCAAACCTTTATATTGACACAGTGATGCAGCGTGGCATGGTGCCATGCACCTCAGCCACTCCATAGTTCTAAAAGTGAAACCAAACCTTTATATAGACACAGTGATGCAGTGTGGCATGGTGCCATGCATCTCAGCCACCCCAAAGTTCTAAAGGTGCAACCAAACTTTTATATAGACACAATGATGCAGTGTGGCACATCACGTGTGGATGCAAATATTCATCAAAGTACATTTCTGTTTTCTGACCCTGTGGAAAATGGGACAACAGATTATGAATACACAGTGACATAATCAGCTATACTCAGAATAAAAAAATAAACTTTTCCCCTGCTGATCTAGGGATCTCCAAGGGCCATGTACTCTCCTGTCCTCTGGGATGGTTCCTCCTCTGTGGGTAAGAGAATGAGGTGAACTCTTAGCTTACTTCCTAAGAGAGATACTACTTAGCATCCATAATATTATCTATGGTACATCCTCCAATATTATACTGACAAATGAATAGATATTTTATCCTCCCGCTCAGCTAGAACTGGGATATCTCATCCATCCTTCATGTTACCTTTTATAATATTACTCCCACCTTTAAGTGACTATCCTAAGATACTCCACCATCCTTTGGGTACCCCCCAGGACTATTGTCTCTGCTTTGAGTAACCACTTAGGGATAATCTTACATCCTTTTAGGAACCACTCAAAGATACTCATACCTTGACTGAATAACCACTCAAGGATACTCCTTCTTCCTTTGAGTAATCCCAATGGATACTCATCCCTCCTTTAAGTAACAGATTACAGATACTCCCATGTATATCTGACCCCTTTCAGTAACCACCCAGGGTTATGACTTCTACCTCTGAATAACTACTGCTTTTCCCTCTGTCATTGCTGCAATTTCTTATTTAACTTTCTCTCTTTGGCAGAAAATCAGACTGGGATATTAACCTGCCAGCAAGTTTTCTGTGAGTTTCTAAGGAGATTGTTGGCTAGCCCTCAATGGTAATTACAAAAGTCAATCCATGAAACAGGTTATTTTCTAGAATAATATCAATGGATGATGCTTTTGCCACTGTGACTTTCTGTGCAGGTTTATGCTCTGACCCACGGTAACCTGTTAATGTTTGTAGCACCACTTTCTTTTATTTCTGTTTGGTACCCCTAACTCCTAAATACATTATGGCATTGATTGGACCTGGCTTCCTTAACTGAGTGACTTACCTGTTAATAGCAGGTAGGTGTAAAAGGACAGTGTGAGAGAAATAAAGTGGCATGGAGGCTGTCTGACAAAGACAGACTATAACGGAGATATTAAGCAATTGCGTATCACTTGTTTAGCAGATTTCATATTTTTACTCTATGTTCATAGCAGAGTTACACACTACTGAATGACATCATATGAGCCATCATGGTTAAAGTCACAAATGGCTGTAACTGAATGCATATTGCTAGTTGTCAGTTAGTCCATATGGAAATATACAGTACTGCCATACCGATATTAAAATTGACAAAACCAAATCAGTTACAAGCTATTGCTTGGTACCAGTTGAAACTCTGGATAAAGCTGAGGAAAACTGTGTCTGATACTCGAGTTTGAGTGATGCTGACTATTGGGTTTATAATTAATTATTCTAAAAATATAATTTTTCAGATTTGATAAATGTGCTAGGAACAAGTATCCTGAAAGTAATTGCACGGGGTTATACAAAACCTCAAGTATCACTGATAAAAATTAGTGCTGGCACTGTGTTTCTAGCCTCCACACATTGCAAACTATGTAAAGTTGTTTATGAAAATGTATGTCTGATTCTTTTACATCATAATATGTAATATTCATTGAAAGAATGTGAATTTATTGACTACTACCATTGTAAAGAAGATTATTGCTGAATAACCTTACTGCTTACACATTTTAAATATAATTTACAACTCAAAAACTATTTGTGCTATTCCTATTTTTCACTCATATAAGTGCAGTACAACATTTTGTCTGTTTTTCTAAACCATATAAAATGTTACTCAAATATAATAAAAAAATATATAGTAGGGCAATGCCTTTATAACCCTATGTAGGGGGCTTCACCCCCATTGCTCCCTTTTTAGATATACTCCATGTTCTCACAACAGTGGAAAAAAGAAAATGAAACTTATACTGCATAGCAGGCTCACACAAACAGTTTACCCATTGTAATAATGTAAATATATGAGTTTTAATGAGCTATTACAAATGCTCAAAATATGGAGTGTAGGACAACCAATATTTATCTTTGTTTGGCTTATGCTTTTCAGCTTGATTTTTCAAAAAAGGCTTGTTTCTTTTCAAAGCTTCTGTATCTAAGTGACTTAAAACACTTTTTAGTTCCTTTTCCCTCCATGTGCAATGTCTAAGTGGTCCTGACTACTCAGAATGGAGTTGGGCCCCTCCATGTCTCCCTTTACTTGTTCAAACATAATTTAATATCACTTACCCATGTTTTTGTATCCATTAGGAGGAAATGCACACATTTCCTACATGTTCCCTGGCTAGGTTAGAAGTAAACCAGTAGTACTTACTTCCCTCCTATCACTGTCCTGGGCCTTTTGTGTCTTGAGGTGACAGTTTCTGGTGGTACAACCTACATTTTTGCAAGACCATGACTCATTTAACTTCTAAGATCACACTATTCTCCGTGAGTGTAAAATTTCCATTCTCTGTAATAGCACCTTGGGAGTAAGCTGCCTTATATATTAACATCTATAAGGCCATATCATACCATTCCTTCCCTGCTCCCAGTGGCAAGGCAAATTAAGTATGTCTTGGGCCCTGAGTGGTTTTCAAACCATAGGCCCCTGACCACACACACACACACACACACACACACACACACACACACACACACACCTTTTTTATGAACCATGCTCAATTACACGTTCTTTTGGATTAATATTCCTGATTTTTTAATGTATACTTACATACCAGTTTTATATTTATTGCTTAATAATGCAAAATGTGTCTGTATTTGTTTTTAATTTGAGTAGTCATCAACGCTTTTAAGTAAGAAGTAAAAGGACACTTACCAGGAGAAACAACTCAATTTCTATTTTCAGAACACTTCTACTATAAAAGACCACTCAAACTTTCGTTATAATCCATCAATATCCATACTCTTCAGTTACAGTTATTTGACTGTGTAAACTCAGCTGTCTGACACTGATAACAATGGTCACAGTAAAGTATTCCAATGTTCTTTTCAAAAATACACTCTAGTCCTGCATACTTGATCATTACAGAAGTGTGATTCATTCTCATACAAAGACAACTACAGTAACCAACAATTATAGCACCACTGTTGACTGTGTGCACCTCAGATGTCTGACTATGGTAAAAATAAATAAATATGTATTCAAGTTTGTTTCACACAAACATACAGCAGTCACAATAAAGTATCCTAACTTAATCCACAGAAATGCATACTTGTCCTGCAAAGCCACACTATTCAAAACTGAGCATATAACAAAACCAGGGATCACTTCTGTGGCTCTGCTCAACAGGGGCACAGGAAATTAACTTTCTTGGGTTGGCATAAGCCAGGGAACTTTGTTGGCTAGGCTTACTTATGCCCTTGGGCCTATAGCCTAGTACCTACCTATCAACATATAAGAGTAAGTTACTTTGATATGAATGACAAAAGCCCCAAATCAGGGACAGATTTTCAATATGGCTGATATACATACTATATGTATTACATATATATATATATATACATTATATATTAATATTTTATATATATATATATATATATATATATATATATATATATATATATATATACATCATATATTAATATTTTATATATATATATATATATATATACATGCATACATATGTACATACATACAAATGTTTCAAGCACGGGCATTAATGCCATTCTAGCTTGCCAATATACCAAACACTTGTTCCCATAATAAATGTCCAGGCTGTTCTTAAAACTATGTAAACTAGTACTTGCTTTAATGGAATTTGGTAGTCTGTACCAAGCATCAGCTACTCTATTAGAGAACCAATTAGTACACTTCTCATTCCTATAGAATCTTCTACATAGGTTATCTGATGATTCTTTAGTACTTTTTGAAAACCCCAAACATTCCCAGAGATAGTTATCCCTAAATGCCCTATATTTGGTAAAAATTCTGTACCCATGAACTACCACATGGGTGATAGTCTACTTAACACCGAAAGTGTGATAAGAGACCTTGGGACACAGGTGGACAGTAGTCTCTCCTTTGATAATCACATTGCCAAAGTGGTCAGAAAATCCTTCTACATGGCACACCTCATCATAAAAGGTTTCTCATCCAGAAAAAAAAGAAGTCATTGTTCCCCTCTACTCATCACTCATTAGACCCATTATAGAGTACAATGCCCCTTTTAGTATGTACCTCACAAGACATCTACAACAACTGGAAAGGCCACAAAAATACCTCACAAAGAGGACTACTGGCCTCAAACAGATGCCTTATGCAGACCGTCTCAAAAAACTCAAGCTTTACTCCGTCGCATATCACCTACTCAGAGGCGATCTCTGCCTAACATACAAAGCTATGTCAAACCCAGAGCTGTTGGACATGCTCCACTTAAAGAAATCCCAATCCCTCCGAGCTACACGCTCTTGGGACCTAAACCTTGTCACCACAATAAACAGAACATGCTGGAGGGATAGATTCCTGCACCAGAGACTTCCCATACTCTGGAACAGACTACCTATCTATGTCAAACAGAGCTCCTCATTAGCACTCTTCAATAAAAATCTTAATGATTGGATGGGTAATAGGAAATTCACCCCGGGGATCACTTCTGTGGTTCTGCTTGACAGGGACACATGAAAATAATTTTCTTGGGTGGCGAAAGCCAGGGTACATTTTTGGCTAGGCCCTAGGGCCAATAGCCTAGTACCTACCTATGAACCTATGAACCTATACCTGAATAGGATCTCCTCTTAAATATCTGTAAGAGACACTGTGCAAGTTCAGATATTTTAGTCTTTCATAATAACTTAGATTTTCACATCCATGGATGCCCTTAGTATATTTCCACTGTACACTTTCCAGTTCATTCATGCTTGTTTTCCTATAGGGTTTTCATATTGTTATTCCATACTCAAGTGTGGGTCTAATGTAACTAACAAACAATGACTTCATTATGTTTGATTTCATAGACTTTATAAATCTTTTTATGCAGCCTATAGTTCTATAACTATCATTAGCCAATTGGTTGATATGATTAGAAAAGCTCATAGCTGGATCTACCCATATACCCAGGTCCTTAAATGAGTCTACAGTTTCAATCATTGTTTGCTGTATTAAATATTCATCTTTCAGTTTGTCTCCCAAATCTCATATGCTTAGTTTTTGATGTATGTATCAACAAATTGTTCTCCTGTGCCCAAATGGTCAATTTAGTCAAATTATTTTGCAGACATGCCTTATTTGTAACACTTTTAATCAGTTTACCCAATTTCAGGTCATCAGCATATAGCCTGTAGAACACCTCAGATGAAAAAGTAAGGTCTGAAAGATACAGTCTAAACAAGTAAGGGCCTGGTACAGAGCCCTGTGGGACACCCTGACTGTAACCAAGGATTTCACCTGTCCAGTTCCTGTATGATACTTGCCATATCCTATTTGTAAGCCATGCAGCTATCCAGCTTATCAAGAGTACATCAATACCTAGTTGTACTAATTTATTGATCAGTGTTTTGTGTATGACCCTGTCAAATGCTGAAGTTAAAGCTATATAAATCACATCACACCACAATTTTTCATTCACAGCTGTTATTATATTGTTATAGAACATCATGTTACAGGTGGTAATAGATCTATTTTCAACATATTCATGCTGATATATGGTTTCAAGTTCCAGCCTATCCAGTTCTGACAATAACTTATCCAGTATTACCTTCTCCATTATTTTTCCACAACATGAAAGTAGACTTAAGGGTCTATATGATTCTGGGTTTGTCCTACTCCCCTTTCCCTTAAAGACAGGTTTAATAAGTGCATGTCTCTAATCTTGAGGAATCTCCCCATATTGATATGACCTAGTGAATAATAGATGTAATGGCAGTGTAAGTTCTTGTTTAAGTGTTCTCAGGTCATTGTTACTTATTCCATCTCCTCCCTGTACTTTGTTTGGATCCAGTTTACACAGTTCTTTTTCAATATAATCTAATTTGATTCCAGTATCTGGAGTTACCTGGATGTCACTAGGACAACTTACCACCCCTTTTGTAGAGCCAAATTGTTTTGCATAAGATTTTGTAA
This sequence comes from Protopterus annectens, assembly GCF_019279795.1. Taxonomy (NCBI): domain Eukaryota; kingdom Metazoa; phylum Chordata; order Ceratodontiformes; family Protopteridae; genus Protopterus; species Protopterus annectens. Next base: position 3,209,833 of record NC_056749.1, read on the forward strand.
ATGTATCTATAATCTGTTGTGTCTGAGAATACATTTTAGAATCTGCACACAGTTTAGCAATTTGTGAATCTTTACTCCTTCCACATCTTATGTATCTATAAAAAGGTTTCCTGTTATGCTCAATATCTTTATATAAATTTTCTTGATCTTGTTTAACACTATGCTTAATCTGTTTATCCAGCTCGTTTATTTCAGTTTTCAAAGTTGTAGTTTGACCTCTCTTCCATTTCTTATATTTTTTGTCTCTCACCTTAATCAGGTATCCTGTTCTTATGGAAATATACCCCCCCCCCATGCTGTGTGCCTAGATCCTGATTTTAAACATTTTTTTGACTTTTTGCGCTCAAACAATTTCTCTTTCAAAACTTTCCACATTCCATCTGCAGTTTTTCCACTGAACACTTCACTCCAGTTAGTTTTACATAGTGACTGTTTTTCTTACCTATAATCTGTAATTAACCTTCTGTGTATTGGCTTAGATTTCAGTTTGGCAGCATTATCTAGCAACAAATTAACCTTAATAACCCCATGATTACTGCACATCAATGGTGGTAAAACTTGACTTGAAGTTACAGTAAATTTCTTTGGGAACATGAACAATGTCTAGTATATTCCATCCCCTGGTAGTTTTTTTTTTACAATCTGAATCATTTGTTGTTCCAGAATATACTCTGTGAATAATTTCTTTACTAACTTTGAAAGTAGAAAAACAGTGAAAACCAACAAATAAAGTACCGAACCCAGTACCTAGTAGCTCGACCAGACCAGAGCTCGGGATAGTTAGCAAAAATGATGATCACCAGACTCGCTGAGTAGTATCCAAATTTTAATCCACACTGTACAAACGAAAAGACATACAAATCACGAACTAAAGCATTCAACAACGAAGGTTAAGCGCTTTCATCTGTCCTAGCCAGACTTCTTCAGAACCATCCATATTCATGTTTGGCATAATTATATACCATCTTTTGGCGCCAAAAGTATAATCACTTAATTAATTGAATCTGTTAATAAGCCCTAATGTATAACCTATATATTTCTATAAAATACATCGTGTTGTACTAATAAAACATACAAAATACTAAAAACATTATATTAAAATATATAACTAAAATTCTATATAAAGATTCTATGTAAAAATTCTATATAAAATTATATGAGTAGTATCACAGGTAGCTACAGCACGTATGCTATGTTATTCAAAAAGGGATGAATGGTCAATGCCTCTTGAACACACAAAACCATGTGGACGCTGTAATTATTGTAATTCTCTTGACCCCAGTCCATTTTTTGAACATCCTGACATGCACACTAACTTTAGCATACGTGCTGTAGCTACCTGTGATACTACTCATATAGTTTATTTGGCAGTGTGCCAAATATGTGATGCATTTTATGTTGGCAAAACCAATCGTCGTTTTAAAGACAGGATAAGAGAACACCTTTACCACATTAGGAAGGCTTCACCTCACAATGCCTTAGCTAAGCATGTAGCCCAAGCAGGTCCTGAACATTATTTCCTATTTAGAGCTCTTGAGAATATTAAACCCAATATATGAGGAGGTGACATCAGGAACCATACTGAGAGTAAGGAGAGTATGTGGATAGTTAGATTGAGAGCAGATAGGGGTTTAGGTCTCAATGAGAGAGTCTCCATTAAACCTATGTTAAACAAACAGAGGAATGTTTGTAGATTTTATAATAAATGATGGAACATATATGTTTTTACCCCTTGAAATAGATTTCTTTTGACATATATATCTATATATACATATTTATTAGAGCATCTTGAGTGTTCATGGAGAGTTTTTATATGTTTTTTATATTCATTTTATACATCTCAGCATGTTTATATGTGCATATATCTTTAAGCTTAGATTAACTCATGAATATGTAACAAGAAGCAGCCAATAGGAGATGTTTTAACTGTATAAATGTAGCCTATGTACTTGAAGGTCTTTGTTACATGATCTGATGAAGCTCAAATGAATGAGTGAAAGCGCTTATCTGACCTGCAGTGGAATTAAAGTTGGATTTTAACCTGAGGATTTTGCCTTTCATTTGGATTTTAACCTGAGGATTTTGCCTTTCATTTCTACTTGTGACTGCATCAGCCAAGTTGCTCCTTTTGGTTTCATTAATAAATTCCTAATTTGTAACATATGTGCAACAGTTTTAAAATGATAGTTATCGGATATGATTTGTGCATACCACATCCTGTTGGACTACTAATGACTGACAAAACGTTCACATGTCCTGGTGTGCTAGGTAAAGCTTACAAAACTGTAAGATCTCAGCAAAACAGGGAAATGTTGATAGTGGACGGTTATCTTTATAACCTAGAAAAAGAATTGAAAAATAAAAAGAATTGGTGTTGTCACTTAAAACATATGCTAAAATGTAGGGGTAGAGCGATCAGTTCATTGGCAAAGTTGTTTGCAGGCTGTACTAGAGAAACAGGAAGAATATGAAGTTACAGCAGTTTCTGAAAACAGTAGCTATGCTACTAAAAGTGTAGGATTTCTAATGAGACTGACTGTTAAACACACTGTTTTTCATTTATATCACTTATACGTTAAGTCATTGATATGAGATACTGTTTAAACATACTCTTTGAGTTAGTGTCGCTATATTATGGTTTTCATATTACATTGTGTCACATTTAAATTACATTAATTTCTCTATGAACTTATCAATAGAGTAATATGTAACATTTTTTGTTTTAGTGCACGTACAACACAATGAGTGACAATAATGTTTATGTGTACAATAGGAAGGTTTCAGGACTTAAAGTACACTCAGGAGACAGCTATTTCTAATTTACCTTCAGCAGTGACAGTAATGATTATGTCTCACAAAGGAAGGTTTAAGGATTTATAGTGCACTCAGGAAAGAGCTATTTTTACTTTACGTTCAGCACACTAGGAACGGGTTGTGGGCCAACTATAAATTTTCAATGTTTTCACTTTCTATGAAGTTACGTTTCGGTTTTAACAGCTTTCAATCTATATGTGTCACTGAATTTGTATTCACTGGAATCAGCTTTCGTTTAAATAAAGTAGACCCCCTTAAGCAGCATTTTACCTTCACCTAGGATGATACCTCAATACAAACAGAAAATTACTGACTTCAATAATTGGCTTAGTTTCTAGTGTCATTCTAAGGGGATACAGTATCTGTCAGCCTGGGATGACATGATCAACAGACCTTGATGCTTTACCAGAGATGGTCTTCATCTGTCACCCCTGGCTACTGGCCAAGGCTCTTGCCACCCTCTTAGTGCCTTTTTTAGGCAGTGTCTGAAGGACAAAATTCCTGATGTAAAAACTCTGTCTAAAAACAAACTCAGGACTGTTACTAAATGATAGGAGTCTTAACATGAAACTGCAGTCAGTGGAAGCAGTCCTCACCTTGGAAGACATAGACATTTGCGCAGTCATGGAGACCTGGTTCAAGGCTGTGGAGAGCACCACAGCCATATCAGGCTACACCTCCTTCCACACATTCAGACCACAAACTGAAGGAATGAAAACTAAAGGAGGTGGTGTATCAATATTCATTAAAGATAAATAGACCTCCAGATTGGTTAAACAGTATGATTCCCTGGAGATACTTCAGGTGCAATTAACTGTTGGTAGGATACCTATTCAAGTTATTGTCAGCTACAGGACCCCCTTCAGGAATCAGGGCACCCACTCTGCCTATTTGGATCTACTTGAGTCTATCAAGATGCATCCAAACACAATGGTTTTGGGTGATTTTAACTACCCATCCATTGACTGGGTAAATTACTCGTGCGCAAACTCACTTGCATAAACGTTCCTCAACTTCATTAACTGCAATGCCCTGAACCAGCTGGTTGACACCCCCACAAGGGGCGCCAACATCTTAGATCTGGTGATTACCAATATGGGGGACCACTGTAGCACCCCCACTGTGAGGTCTTCCCTGGTGAGCTCTGACTGCAAATCAGTCTCATTCAAAGTAACGGTCACACCTGATCCCCCCAGCAGCAACTAAACTAAAAACCTTCTCCAAAGCAGATTCTAACCTTTTACGGGATGGTATAAATAGCTTCACTACACCCCCCCCTCAGATGGAATTGACAACTATGCCAAGTTCTACACAAATGCTTTATACAAACACCTGTTTAACTGCATTGACTTGGCTGCACCTGATAGGGCCAAAACAAGCTCCTCAAGGAAGAGCAAATCTGCCTGGTAGACAGTTGCCATTAACAGGCCTTACAATAAGAGGAATAAATTGCTCTCTAAGAGTAAGAGGGAGTGAGCCCTAAACTAGAAATGCTCCCTCCTTAGCTTAAACAAGCAAATAAGACTTCTTGTGAAGTTCTCCAAAGCTAACTATGAATCCAAATTAGCTTCCTCAACTAAGAACAAGCATAAAGCATTCTTTAGTTACATCTGTAACCTAAAAGGAAAGGCACAGATTTGTGCCAAACTGGTAGTTAATGATACCACATATACTGAGCCTGTGGACATTGCTAACCTGTTAGCCAACAAGTTCTGTGAAAACTTCACTCCCCTGTCCCCACCACACATACCCCATGACATCCCTACTGTCCTCTACCTTGTATCTCTAAAGAGCAGGTCATGAACTCCCTCTCTAAGGACAAAAACACAGCATCTATTGGAAATAATAACATCCCAGGCTGCATCCTACATGGGCTGAAACAAGAATTAAAAACACCTTTTGGTACTCTTTTCAATCATAGTCTAAGCACCGGCTTTGTCCCAGCTGAGTGGAAATAGACCACTGTTATCCCCTTGCACAAAGGTGGTGCTTTCACTGACCCTGAGAACTATAGACCTATTAGCCAGACTAGCCTGATCTGCAAGGCCATAGAGCATGGGCTTTATCAACAACGATATAGGTAATCTCCAAACACTTGACCCTACTCAATCTGGATTTGTCAAAGGGAGATCATGCCTGTTAAACCTGGTGGACTTCTTCGAGACAGTCACCAAGGCCCTTGATAGGAGAAATCTGTGCATACAGCCTACTTAGACTTATCCAAGGCTTTTGACACTATCCTCCACTCAGGCATCATTGACAAACTCACCCAGCTAGGTATCAACCCTTATATCAATAGATGGGTCAGTAACTGGCTCACTGATAGAACCCATATAGTCAAAATGGGTCTATATTACGAGATCGAAATCCCGTTTCAGCAAACACCAGAAAACTAACACGTATAGTGCGAACTACGGTAACGGCGAACGTTCAAAACCAAGAAACACGAAATGTCGAAGTGTCATGGTTGGCCCGTCTGTGGTATAGCTCCGTAAGGTAAGTGTGCGATAGTTATGGATCTTAGGGTTAGGGTGCGGGTTAAGGTACGTGCATAGATAGGTAATGTATGTAAGGTTTAGTGTAGGGTTAGAAGTAGGGTTTGGTTAGTGTATGTATGTGTTTTATTTATTATGTTTGGGTATGTAGTATGTAACGCGTAGTGGTGTTGGCCGACTATGACGGTTCGAGATTTGAAAATTCGCGGTTTGGGGGGTTTGGCGTATTTGCGGTTTGGGCTATGTGTGTCAGTGTTGTGGTGTTTGATGATACAGGTTTTTGATTACGTAATATAGACCCAGTCAAAATAGGGGAATTCACCTCCAACAGCAGACCTGTAACCAGTGGTGTTCCACAGGGATTAGTTCTGGGACCTCTTCTGTTTGGAATCCATTTCTCCGAAGTACAAGCTAAAACTAAATGTCTGTGGTTGACAAAGTTTGATGATGACTGCAATCTGGGAGTGGTCATAGAATGTCCAAACAATGTCAACATCCTTCAAGAGGGTCTTACACAAACAAATGATTGGTGCCAAAGTCATGGCCTTAAACTCAATACAAAAAATATATTATCATCCCTTTTGGTAAGAGCAATGTTCCTGCAAACTACCACATCAATACAACACCCTAAGTACATACTCAATGAGGAGAGACCTGGGCACACAGGTTGACAGCAACCTTACCTTTGATTACCATGTCTCCACAGTGGTAAGAAGGGCATTCTATATTCATCTCATAAGGGCATTTCCTCCAGAAAAAAAGAAGTTATAACCTCCCTGTACTCTTCCCTCATCAGGCCAATAATTGAGCACAATGCACCTTTTGGTATTTACCTTTCCAAGCACTTGCGGTAATTGGAGAGACCACAGAGGTTCCGCACAAGGAAACTTCAAGGTCATCAGCATCTGTCCTACGAAGATCATCTGCTACAATCATGAACTACAACATAGGCGGTAGTATACTTAACACCAAAAGTGTGATAAGAGACCTTGGGATACAGTGGGACAGTAGTCTCTCCTTTGATAATCACATCATCACAGTGGTCAGGAAATCCTTCTACGTGGCACACCTCATCACAAAAAGTTTCTCATCCAGAAAAAAAGAGGTCATTGTTCCCCTCTACTCGTCACTCATTAGACCCATTATAGAGTACAACACCCCTTTTGGTATGTACCTCACAAGACATCTACAACAACTGGAAAGGCTGCAGAAATACCTCACAAAGAGGATTACTGGCCTCAAACAGATGCCCTACGCAGACCGTCTCAAAAATCTCCAGCTTTACTCCGTCACATATCACCTACTCAGAGGTGATCTCTGTCTAACATACAAAGCTATGTCAAACCCAGAGCTATTGGACATGCTCCACTTAAAGAAATCCCAATCCCTCTGAGCTACATGCTCTAGGGACCTAAACCTTGTCACCACAATAAACAGAACATGCCGGAGGGATAGATTCCTGTCACAGAGATTTCCCATACTCTGGAATAAACTACCTATCTATATCAAGCAAAGCTTTTCATTAGCACTCTTCAAGAAAAATCTTGATGATTGGATGGGAAATAGGAAATTCACCCCGGGGATTACTTCTGTGGCTCTGCTCAGCAGTGGCATAGGAACATAATTTTCTTGAGTGGCAAAAGCCAGCATAACTTTTTGTCTAGGTTTGTATAGACCATAGGGCTGATAGCCTAGTACCTATCTATGAACCTATGAACCTTTGAAATCACTGTCACTTTATTCTGTTTCATACAGACTACTCAGAGGTGATCTCTGCATTGCATATAAGGCAGTCTTTGACCCTGCTTTATTGAAAATTCTGCATATCCGTAAGTCAAATGGTACATGGGTTACTCACTCTAATGGCATTAACCTGGTATGTGACATTAGTAGAACCTACTGGAGGGGCAGATTTGTCTCCCAGAGGTTACCACACCTTTGGAACAGACTCCCACTTCATGTCAAACAGAGCACCTCACTGGTCCTTTTCAAATGCAGTCTGGATGATTGGATGGGTAACTGTAAATTCACCCCAGGGGTTCCACCTGTGTCCCTATTGTACAGGGGTGATAGGTGCTGATCATGGAAATAAGGGTAAAACTTGGCTAGGCTTGAAAGGGTCCTAGGGTCATAAGCCAAGTAATCTCCTATGATCCTATGATCCTAAATGGTTCTCATTGTTAACAGTGGATTATGGGTGAGTGTTTACCATGTATTTTATACATTATTGGTATGACGTTCTAGTGTATTTTTCTTTTCACATGTCCTGTATGCCCCACCAGTTAGCTACTGTGCTCCTTTTGTGCCCTGGCAATAGAAGGAACCTAGAGTTGCTACTGAATATAGATGGACAGCTTAACTTGACTTGGCCAAAGCCTTTGACACAATCCCCCACTCGGGCATCATCAAAAAGCTAACAGAACTTGGTGTAAATCCCTACCTCATCAGGTGGGTGGCCAACTGGCTCACTGATATGACCCACAAGATCAAAATAGCTGCCACTACCGCCGATAGCTGACATATCACTAGTGGTGTCCCCCAGGAATCTTTCCTGGGACCCCTATTGTTTGGCATCTACTTCTCAGTGATCCAGGCAAAGACAAAAGGCCTGTGGCTGACCAAGTCTTCAGACGACTGTAAGTTGGGTGCTGTCATTGACTCCCCAAATGAGGTTAGCATACTTCAAGTGGGTCTTACAGAAAAAAATGACTGGTGCCAAAGTCATGGCCTTAAGTTAAATGCAAAAAAATGTATTATACCATTCGGCAAAAACACGGCCCCTACTGATTACCACATTAACGGCAACCCCCTAAGCACACAACCTGTGGTAAGAGACCTGTGCACACAAGTTGAAAACAATCTCACATTCGACCATCATGTAGCGGCAGTGGTCAGAAAAGCCTTTTACTTGGTTCATCTCATAAGTAAAGGGATTGCATCCAGGAAAAAGGAGGTTATTATCTCTCTATATTCCTCCCTCATTAGGCCAACAATTGAGTATAATGCCCCATTTGGTATGTACCTCTCTAAACACCTGCACCAACTGTAAAGGCCACAAAAATATCTCATAAAGAGAGTCCATGGCCTCCAACACCTGTCCTATGTGGATAGGCTCAAATTACTATCAATCTACTCCGTATTATACAGACTGCTCACAGGTGATCTGTGTCTCGCCTACAAGGCAATCTCAGACCCTGCTCTACTAGAGATGCTCCATATCCATAAGTCTAACTCCTCGCATAGTACCCGATTGAAAGGCTTAAATCTAATATGTGATATTAACAAAACCTGCTGGAGAGACAGGTTTGTCTCCCAGAGGCTGCCCCGTCTCTGGAATAGACTCCCCATACATGTCAAACATCGCTGACCCTCTTCAAGTGCAGCCTTGATGAGTGGATGAGCAACCACAAATTTGTCCCAGGGGTTCCACCCATGTCTGTCATTGACAGAGGTGACAGCTGCCAATTGTGGTTTCTTTTTTGAGGTTAAACTCTTGGCTAGGCTTGTAAGTGTCTCAGAGCTATTAGCCTAGTAATTTCCTATGAATGAATCAAGTCAAGTACCCTTGACTACAGGCAACAGCATATTTACAGTTTGAGCTTTAATCTTCTGGATCAGCTGCCAAACTGTAGAAAGTAATGTCCACCCACAGGCACGCCAGATTAATGAGTATTGAACACCCAAACCATCAGCAATACCATTTGTAACTACATCAGCGTAATGAACACCAAACACACAAACCTCAGGAGGCTACATCAGCGATACAGTTTGTAACTACATCAGAGTAATGAACACCAAACACACGAACCTCAGGAGGCTACATCAGCGATACAGTTTGTAACTACATCAGAGTAATGAGCACCAAACACATGAACCTCAGGAGGCTACATCAGCGATACCATTTGTAATTACATCAGCGTAATGAACACCAAACACACGAACCTCAGGAGGCTACATCAGCAATATCGTTTGTAACTACATCAGAGTAATGAGCACCAAACACACGAACCTCAGGAGGCTACATCAGCAATACAGTTTGTAACTACATCAGAGTAATGAACACCAAACACACGAACCTCAGGAGGCTACATCAGCGATACTGTTTGTAACTACATCAGAGTAATGAGCACCAAACACAGAAACCTTCGGAGGCTACATCAGCGATACCGTTTGTAACTACGTCAGAGTAATGAGCACCAAACACAGAAACCTCAGGAGGCTACATCAGCGATACTGTTTGTAACTACATCAGAGTAATGAGCACCAAACACACAAACCTGAGGAGGCTACATCAGCGATACCATTTGTAACTACATCAGCGTAATGAACACCAAACACACAAACCTCAGGAGGCTACATCAGCGATACCGTTTGTAACTACATCAGAGTAATGAACACCAAACACACAGACCTCAGGAGGCTACATCAGCGATACAGTTTGTAACTACATCAGCGTAATGAACACCAAACACACGAACCTCAGGAGGCTACATCAGCGATACAGTTTGTAACTACGTCAGAGTAATGAGCACCAAACACACAAACCTCAGGAGGCTACATCAGCGATACCATTTGTAACTACATCAGAGTAATGAGCACCAAACACATAAACCTCAGGAGGCTACATCAGCGATACAGTTTGTAACTACGTCAGAGTAATGAGCACCAAACACACGAACCTCAGGAGGCTACATCAGCGATACAGTTTGTAACTACATCAGCGTAATGAACACCAAACACACGAACCTCAGGAGGCTACATCAGCGATACAGTTTGTAACTACGTCAGAGTAATGAGCACCAAACACACGAACCTCAGGAGGCTACATCAGCGATACAGTTTGTAACTACATCAGCGTAATGAACACCAAACACACGAACCTCAGGAGGCTACATCAGCGATACCGTTTGTAACTACATCAGAGTAATGAGCACCAAACACATGAACCTCAGGAGGCTACATCAGCGATACCGTTTGTAACTACATCAGAGTAATGAGCACCAAACACAGAAACCTGAGGAGGCTACATCAGCGATACCGTTTGTAACTACGTCAGAGTAATGAGCACCAAACACAGAAACCTTTGGAGGCTACATCAGCGATACTGTTTGTAACTACATCAGAGTAATGAGCACCAAACACATGAACCTCAGAAGACTAAGAAACATCTAGAGAACTGTAGGCCTACTGGGCTAACAGCAGGGGCCTGGAAGGTCATGTAGATATTCCTGAGAGATAGACGGGGTTGATTTATGAGGGGACAACAACTTGCTGTTTGGCCATAAAGAACTGTCTATCTGTCATGTCTGTCAAACATGATTCTGAGTTTTATAACTATTACAGAGGATAATCTGACTCAACGTTTCAGTAGATGTGGTCTGTGTGGACTTCAACAATACCTTTGTCTCACATGGAGTCTGATAGGAAAACTATCGCCATTGGAGTGTGAGCATAGCCAGGACTTGGGATTTGTATTCTAACTTCCAGAATGCTGTCTGTCTCCCATTAAGTTTAATCCCCCAGTACCAGACAGTGTTTGTCTTGACAGCATACCTTTTTAGTACTGGAAAAAAACTGAAAATGCAGGATTAAGAAAAAATCTGGCATTCTAAGAAACAAAATAAAATTGCTTTTTAATACCTTTTTAGTAAATAATTTGCAAACAGTAAATGTTATAGCATAGAGAGCCAAGACTGAGGAAATTAACTGTGTCATGGTTGGAATGTGAGACTATGTGGAGTGTGCTGAGGGGAATGAGGGCAGAATAAGGACACTGTGTTGGGGTGCACCTCAATGGTCAGTTGTTAGTCGAGTACTCTTTAGGCTGTCTTAGGTCATACATGTCCGAGTGTACAAAGAACAGTGTAATCAAAGCATAAATTAAAAAATGTCATCTTAAGTATTAAAGTTTTGTAGTGTTGTTTATATGATGTAGAAAACAGAGTCATTCTATGTGAAAGAGATAAAAAAAGAGGAATAGCCATGATAAATGATAAAAGTAGTATAAGGAAGGACCTGGAAAGGTTGAACACAGGGTCAGAAAAGTAGTAGCTGAGATTCAGACAAATTGCAAAGTGCTATGCTGAAATCATGGAGGCACTGCTCAAAAGTACCAGGTGGTGGCGCTGCAGCAGAAAACAGATGTAGGGGTGTCTACCACACCTGAACTGGTCTGCCAGGAGCAGGAAGAGAATACCATGGCAACAATGAAAAGAATTCTTGGCTCTATCCTGAGAAGCAAAGAAGTAATACTCTTTTTCTACTAGGCCCTATTCAGACCACCCCTTAAGAGCTGCATATACTTGTGGAGTTGGGAGAGGAGCATCAGGTTCCTGGAAGGAGTCCAAATAAAAGTCATCAGAACACTGCGTGGGAAGGTGGGAAATGATATGACCTGAAATTAATGGAGCTGGAGCTTTTCTGCTTAGAGACCAAAAGTGATGGCTGACATAATATATTACATGAGCTCACCTTAGAGGGATGTGAATGGGTCACCTTAAAAAGGAAATATATTGGGGGGGGGTTGAGGGCACAAGCATTAGGCTGTATTGCAAAGCTGCTGCCTGGATCTGTGAAGGTATTTCTTTAAAGAGAGAGTTGTGACCTATGGAATGAACTGATGTTACGGGTGACGGAGGAAATCCACGGAGATATTCTAAAGGGTTTGGTCTGAATCAAATAGCAGAAGGTGAAGTGTCAAGGAACAGATATAGGGGAGGTAGAATTTTAAATGCACTCAGAGGGTAGACTACAAAGACTTATGGCCCCTCCTACATTCCACCATCATAAACCATCAGCAGTGTCTGCAGCTTCACTAGAGAAATGCGGACCCTCCAGTCATTGCAGAGTAATAAGTAATAGATAATATTTTTCTGTGGTTGCATCGGAATACTAAGTGCTGATTGCCCATATTGTCAGCAGTATCAGCTGCAGCTATACCAGACTAATAAGCACTGGCCATGCTTAGCATTATGGGTATTGCCACAACTGCACCAGGGTAGTGAGTACTGCCACCCACTCAAAGCCTTGGTGCTGTTATTGACAGCTGTGTGAAGAGTAACCTGTAGTATGACTTCAGGTATGGTGCTCAGCTAGCTGGCAGCTAAAATGTGCTTCGCTCCCTTCTGGGCTTCTATCCAGGCCGACTATTCAAACAGCTCAAAGAGAATTCATTAAAAAACAGATGGTGAAGTACTGAGAACGTTGGGTGAATCACCAAGGAGAAGAAAGAAAGAAAAAAAAAATAAAATGATTCTGCAAAAGGGAGACAAGAGAGAGACACATGTAAAGACCCAGGAAGGCAACAGAAAAGTTATATCACTGACAGGAAAACGAGACAGAAATGGCCAAGTTAAACATAAAACAAAATGTGAATTCCAGAAAAAGACAAGCGACGTGAAGAAGTTGAGACTGCCATTACCAGCCATTCAAGATGAGCTAACGGCACTCAGGACTCCTGAAAAGCATACAACCTTGCTTTTGACAGAATTAAAAGCAGGTCATGAGGTGATAAAGAGAGAATGACAGAGTTATTGGACAGAGAAAGACGGGAACATTTAACAATCTTGGATGTGCCTGAGAGAGTCAAAGGAACTAATGGAGTAAACGGGCCGGCCGGCCCCAAGCTAATGTTTCCTGTAAAGGACACTTCGGGTTTCCACATCAGAGAGAAAGGGCTGCAGATTCTACTGGCCAGTTGTTATCAAGGTCTAGGCTTATCAACTTACGAAACAGCTCTCACCCCACCTATGGAAGAAGGGGAGATACCCAAAGCTGGAAGTCAGAGAGTAATTGTGCACCAGGATTACTCTTAGACTTCCAAGCTAAAAAGGATACAGTACACCTCCTAGTTTAAAAAGCGTAGACAGCTGAACCTACATTTCAAACTGGTTTACCCTGTGGTACTATATCACATGGGGTAAAAACATTTATGGGACCACAGGCTCTTGCCTTTGAGTTAGAAAAATACAGCACAGAGAATCAACAAAAAGTTGGAGGGGGGGGGGCTAGTAGGGAGTAGTGACCACCACATAAAAAGAGGTGAAAAGAAATGTCTGATAAAGCCCTTTCCTGCATTAAAAAAAAGATGGTAGACAGGAGGAAGTAGAAATGCATTCTAAAAGAGTTTGAGAAATCCTGGGATCTGAAGGCGGATGGCTAGACTGGGAAACATAGAAGAAGAGATTGAGTGACAGGAGCCTTAAATAGAATTAATATGAAAGTCTGGTACAATGAAGCATTACATTTGCACCACCTAATAAAAGGGAGGACTTAAATAATTATATGAGCACACTACAATGTAAAGTATTTAAAAATGAGGGGGGGGGTAAACTCTTTACAATTGCTCAGCAGAGTCGCCTTAACTGTCAGGGTAACAAAGGACATATTGTCATCACTGGCAGTCTAGGCATGAGACAAAATGGTTTGACTAAGTATGTGAAAAGAGTATGTTATGTGGGGAAACACAATGAGCCGTAGAATAATGACACTGACTATAAACTCTGTAACAGGTTTCTTAAATACAAAATTATTGTATGTGTGCACAAATCACAAGGTAACAAAATCCCAACAGGACAGAAGGCAAACTACTTTAAAATAATCAGCAATATTTAATAATGATTGTAATGTAAGCACTTTTACGGTGGTCAACACTGCTTCCTCAGACATAACATCAATTTTAAAATGCAATCTTAAATACACATTCAAAAAATTTCAGAAAATTAATTAACCAATGAATGGGTGTAGATTTCCTAACAAGGGCTACTCCTGGAAGCTAGCAGTATTTAGCATCTACCTGTAAAAATACATAGACAAGGGCTTTTCCTCAGATCTTTGGCACATGTTGGAAGTCAGAAAACAATAAAACGCTTCCAAGACAATACAGCAAGTTACCTAGTTTTAGACATCCTGTCTCTTGCTGTCATAAAGTAATTTAATTTCAGCTATTTTTCTGGAGTTTTGCTGGATTGAAGTTAACCTCCTGTGTTCCAGTTTCCACTATTAAAATATATACATTTAAACAGTTACAGTAGTGTATGTACATTTCTATTCTCTTCCAGCAGGGCATGCTGTGGTTACATTTTAAGTGCAAGCACTTTATAAAATATCTTTTAAAGACACATATCATTTCAAACCTAGTTTGATATACACATGACATAATACATTTGTAACACAAGCATCTTATATGAATCATGTTGACATTCACAAATGACACACAATCATTTACAAAATTCAAGATAGCTGGGCTGGCAGTATGTCCCTTTGTCACACATAGCATAGTAGGAAGAAGCATAATATGAGAAATTTAGCAGCAGATTATAATGTAAACAGGGAGAAAATATACTCTGAGGCCAGAAAATACATTAAGCAGTAGATTAGGACAACAAAAAGTGGAAACCAGTATCAGGAGTGTAAAGGATTTTGACCTGGGACAGACAGGGACCTGGAGCAGAACATTTCTGAAGAATTCTACAAGCAATTATTTAAGGGACAGTTGCATGGAGTAGCTGGGAAAATGTATAGGGGGATAGGGGGATTGGAAATCCCAGTATTAACTGTGGAAGATGCAGATGAGTTACTGAGACCTATTTCTAGGGTGCAGATACTCAGTTATTTGAAGGTGCAAGGGGAGGAGAAATCATCAGGTGGGGATGGATTACCAAAGGAAAGGCAAATGTAAATGGATTGGTGTTTAACTAGATATTAGGCTGATAGCCTAGTACTAAACTATGAAACTATACCATTTCATGGGGTGGCAAAAGCCACATCACTATGGCTAGGATTACAAATGCCCCAGGGCAGATAGCCTAGTACTAAACTATGAAACTATTACAAATGGAAAAATCCATGGTAACTGTGAAACCAAAAGAAGGGAATGACCCAACAAACCCAGATTCCTATCAACCTACTGTGGTATTAATCCAAGACTGTAAGGCTTTCATAGCTATTATGGTGAATAGGCTGAGGGGGGGGGGGTAGGCTGATAGACTGTTGGCAATGAGCTTGGATACAGAGAAGGTCTTTGATAGGGTCCACTATTAGTACTTTGGAAAATGAATGCATAGATGTCGATTTCCCAAGATGCATCTATGATAATTCAAAGGCAGGACAGAAATAAAGGTCACAATAACATTCCAAACCAATAGAGGTACAAGGCAAGGATACCCCTGCCTTCTTATTATTTGCAGTTTAATTGAATCCCTTAGCCCAAATTCTTTGGCAATCTGTGATACAGAGCTGGAAGAAACAGGAGGAAGAACACAAAGGTTGCAATGTTTGCAGACAATATCATTTCATATTTGACAAATCCTAATTAGACAATCCAAATCAAGTAACAGATGCTCGTGAGACCCTCTTGCACGGCAACAAAGACCAATAGTACAAAACAAAGCCAGCAAGATGAGAAGGTAGAAAAACTATTTAATTCAACCCAAAGAACAAATCCTGTGGGTTGTAAAAATACAATACATCCAAACCGGTTTCGGCTCCACAGAGCCTTCTTCAGTGGATACAGATAGAAATGAGAACCAAATCCTAATTAGGACACACTTTGACTATTTGCTGTCTTAGGTGCATAGGTTCATAAGTGTGTACTAGGCTAATGGCCCTGGAGCCTTTACAAGCCTAGCCCATAGGATTACCCTGGCATTGTGCCACCCGACCTTAGTTCCCAGTGCCTCTGGCGAGTAAAGCCACTGGAGTGATCTCTGGGGTGAGTTTTCTATTTCCCATCCACTCATCAAGTTTCTCTTGAAGAGGGCCAGTGAGGTGCTCTGCATGACATGTATGAGAAGTCCCTTCCATAGCATGGACAGTCTCTGGGTTATGAGCTTGTCCCTCCAGCACGTTCTGTTGATTGTGGTAATGAGGTTGAGGTCACTGGAGCATGTGGTGTGGAGGGATTGGGATTTCTTTAGATGTAGCATTTCTAACAGAGCTGAGTCAGACATGGCTTTGTAAGTTAAGCAGAAATCGCCTCTAAGTAGGCGATATGAGACAGAGAATAGTTGGGAGTTTTTTTAGTCTGTCCATATAGGACAAATGTTTAAGGCCTAGGATCCTCTGTGTGAAGTACTTTTGCAGCCTTTCCAGTTGTAGCAGGCGTCTCGTGAGGTACATGCCAAATGGGACATTGTACTCAATGACTGGCCTAATGAGGGAAGAGTAGAGGGAGACAATGACCTCTTTCTTCCTGGATGACAAACCCTTAGTAATGAGATGTGCCACATAGAAGGACTTTCTGACCACAGTGGCAATGTGGTGATCAAGAGAGGTTGCTGTCAACCGCTATTCCCAGATCTCTTATAACGCCTTCTGTGTTCAGTGGACTACCACCAATGTGGTAATTCAAGGGAACTGTTTTTTTTTCCCAAGGGGGATGACAACACATTTCTTAGCATTGAGCTTAAGGCCATGGTTCTGACACCAGTCGTTGGTCTGAGTGAGGCCTTTCTGTAGGATGTAAACATCACTTGGAGAGTTAATAATAGCTCCCAACTTGCAATCGTCTTTGAACTTTGTCAGCCAGAGTCCATTTGTGTTGGCCTGGACTTCAGAGAAGTAGATACCAAACAGGAGAGGACCCAGGACCAAAACCTGTGGGACTCCACTTATGACTGGTTGGCAGTCTGACTTGGAGTCAGCTACTTTCACACTGTGGGTTCTATTTGTGAGCCAGTTTGCAACCCACCTAGTGATGTAGGGGTTGATGCCTAGCTTAATAAGTTTTTCTATGATTCCTGAGTGGGGAATGGTATCAAAGGCCTTGGCCAGATCAAGGTAGATTGTATGAACCACCTTGCCTTCATCCACAGCTCTGGTGACTGACTCAAAGAAGTCGACCAAGTTGAGCAGGCATGATCTACCCTTCACAAAACCAAACTGTGTAGGATCCAGAGTTTGGAGATTCCCTATATCCTTGTTTATTAGGTCCATGATAATGCATTCCTTAGCTTTGCATATCAGACTCATCAAGCTAATGGGGGCGATAGCTCCTGGGGTCTGTAGTCAATCCTCCTTTGTGGAGAGGGATGACTGTAGCAGTGTGCCATTCAGTAGGGACAAAGCCTGAGGTGAGGTTGTGATTGAACAGGGCACACAGGTGAGGGGCCATTTCACTCTGTAGTTCATGTAGAACACAGCCAGGGATATTGTCAGGTCCCATAGAAGCTGTATTCTTGGCCTTGGACAGTGCTGTTTTAATCTGTGCAGCAGTAATACTGGGTGCCTTGCAATCTACTGGTATTGTGATTGGTCCTTTGGGGGGGGGCAGAGGGGTAAAGTTTTCACTGAATCTGTCAGCCAGTATATTGGTAATATCTGTTGGCTCGGATTAGGAGGTACCATTGTGCAGTAGCTCAGAGCAAATCTGGGTATTGCCATGGAGATTCTTTACATAACTATAGAAGGCCTTGTGGTTGTCTTTACTATCTGCTGCAATTCTGTTTTCCTACCTAGCTTTAGAGGATTTGATGAGGGATCTCAACCTTTTGTTGAGGCTGATAAGGGAGTTTTTCCAGTGTTGGGACGTCACCTTATTCTGCATCAGTTTCCTCCTTCTGTTGTAGAGTTTGTTTATGGCAGGGGACCACCAGACTGGCTTTTTTTTGAGGAGAGTGTTTTGGTTCTATTGGGTATGGCGAGATCCATGCATTTGTGTACGTGTTCGTACGGTGCATTGGTGTATGATTCGGCGGTTATGCAACTATTCTCCATTTGCATGGGTGCTGTGAAGTTAGCCACCTCTGATTTTAGGAGCCCAAAGTTAGCTTTGGAGAAGCTTTTCATGGCGGTTACCTTTGTGGGGGGTGGGGTGGGTGGGAGCGATGTGGATTTCCAAGGTGATTAGTTTGTGGTCGGATATAACCAGGGAGGAATTTACTACTGGTGTAGAGCAATGGTTGCCCATGTTAGTAATAACCAGGTCAGTGATGTTGCTACCTCTAGTGGGGGTAAGAATGAGTTGGTCCAGCGCATTGGAATTAATGAATTCCAGAAAGCGTTGGGCAAATGTATTGGTACATGAGTATTTTTCCCAATTAATGGAGGGGTAGTTGAAGTCACCCAGTATGAGAGTGTTAGGTTGGACCCTAATATTCTTCAGGTTGCTAAAGAACGTGGAGTCTGAGTCTTGGGACATGGTTGGGGACCTATAGCAGGCTATGACCTGAATCGCTGTCTTACCCAATGTTAGCTGTACTTGAAGTATCTCAGATGCGCTATGTTGGGCTACCAGTCTGGAGGTGTGCACATCTTTTATGAATATGGAAACACCACCGCCTTTGGAGCTTTGGTCCAAGTTCTGGGGCCGAAAGGTGTGGAATGAGTTATAGCCTGGTAGTGCAGGGATGCTTTCTGCTGCCTATAACCAGGTATCTGTTACAGCACACATGTCGATGTTCTCCATTTTTAAGGAGTGCTTCAAGTGAGTGCATTTTGAGATTTAGATGTCTAGCATTGAGCAGCATGACCCTCAGACTGCATTTGTTTGTAGCTGTTATGGGGGTAATTTAGTCTTTGGAACACCGCCTAAAAAGGTGGCAAGAGCCTTGGCCAGTATTCGGAAACCCAGGGGTGACAGAGGCAGGCCATCTCTGGCAAAACATCGAGGTCTGTCAATCATGTCATCCCTGGCAGACAGATACTGGATCCCCTTAGAATTACACCAGAAAGTTGGCCAATTGTTGAAATCAATAATTTTCTGCTTGTACTGTGGTATCATTCTGGGTGATGGTAGGATGCTGCTCAGGGCTAGGGTCATACCCACCTGGGCTACATAATTTGAGAGCTCCTCCATGTCTCATTTCATGTAGTCCAGGGAGGTATGTCTCAGGTAATTCACTGCCACATGTACAATGACAGAGTCATATGTGTACCTGTTGTTGAGGGACCTGAGTGCGTGCGTTATGTGGCAGATCCTGGCACCTGACAGGCAGCTGACTGTTACTTTCTCCTTATTCAGCCTAGTGAGTGGGACATCAGTGCGCCTAACTATTGAGTCACCTATGACGAGTGTGTTGGGCATGCTGTTTTGCCTTAGGGGCTTTGGTTGAGTGGCACACTGTTTAGGAGAGTTATGTGTCTCATGATTAGTGTTGTGTTGTGGTGGTCAAGTCCGTTTCTGCCTTGGAGGTCTCTGCTGTTTGGGTAGATTTTTATTGAGAGCCTCCACGAAGGTGGGTGAGTGGTTTGTATTTTTATGTGAAGGCAGTGCTGGTGTGTATTCTAGAGGGCTATGTGTTCCATGTGGTGTGGTGCAAGTGTTGACCTTCTCCTCTTGACCAGCTATTCCGGTCTTGCTGGAGAGTGCGTGGCTTCCAATTTGGATATATAAGTGCATCACTCACAAGTCTGAGTGTTGGGGAGTAAGAGGAGAGGGTTGTCAGTGTACATGAGGCAGTTGCTACATTGCCTCAGGATGCCCAAGTTCACCAGGTTAACAGAAGAAAGCACAGGGAACTGACCTTTAGACATGCCTGGAGGGGTGGGCATTAATAAGTACTGGAGCTGTTTCCTTGTAGAACGTTTAGTGCTTGTAGCATTTTTATGCGCTACAATAATTGCTACAAGAAGTCTGGTAAAGTGCTAAACTAATAATCAAGTAAAAGTGCAGGAGCGGAGAGAACTAGCAGATCTAAGGGAAAAATTTAAGAGCAGACTTTGGCACCACTCAGAAGCTTAAAACAGTCCTGGATACAGCAAATCTGTGTCTGGACTAGATTAGTTACAGAAAAGGTGGGAAACAAGCACAGATGTGGGCTTTTAAACCAGAACGTTGAAAGAGATGGAAAAAACTGCCCACATGGCCAATAAGCTACAAGTTCTGGGCCAGAAACCAGTCCTCTTGTGGTAGAAAGGCTACCTAGTGCTTAGCACACCCAAACAGTTAATGGGAAAGTGGAGTATAAGATCAATGAGAAAAATACAAAAGCAGAGTGTGTTAATTATTCACCGTTGTTCAACATGGCACAGGAGTACCCTAATGTCCGAGTTCATTATCAGAGTGTGTTAATCATTCACCGTTGTTCAACATGGCACAGGAGTACCCTAATGTCCGAGTTCATTATCAGAGTGTGTTAATCATTCACCGTTGTTCAACATGGCACAGGAGTACCCTAATGTCCGAGTTCATTATCAGAGTGTGTTAATCATTCACCGTTGTTCAACATGGCACAGGAGTACCCTAATGTCCGAGTTCATTATCATAGTGTGTTAATCAATCACCGTTGTTCAACATGGCACAGGAGTACCCTAATGTCCGAGTTCATTATCAGAGTGTGTTAATTATTCACCGTTGTTCAACATGGCACAGGAGTACCCTAATGTCCGAGTTCATTATCAGAGTGTGTTAATTATTCACCATTGTTCAACATGGCACAGGAGTACCCTAATGTCCGAGTTCATTATCAGAGTGTGTTAATCATTCACCGTTGTTCAACATGGCACAGGAGTACCCTAATGTCCGAGTTCATTATCAGAGTGTGTTAATCATTCACCGTTGTTCAACATGGCACAGGAGTACCCTAATGTCCGAGTTCATTATCAGAGTGTGTTAATTATTCACCGTTGTTCAACATGGCACAGGAGTACCCTAATGTCCGAGTTCATTATCAGAGTGTGTTAACCATTCACCGTTGTTCAACATGGCACAGGAGTACCCTAATGTCCGAGTTCATTATCAGAGTGTGTTAATCATTCACCATTGTTCAACATGGCACAGGAGTACCCTAATGTCCGAGTTCATTATCAGAGTGTGTTAATCATTCACCGTTGCTCAACATGGCACAGGAGTACCCTAATGTCCGAGTTCATTATCAGAGTGTGTTAATCATTCACCGTTGTTCAACATGGCACAGGAGTACCCTAATGTCCGAGTTCATTATCAGAGTATGTTAATCATTCACCGTTGTTCAACATGGCACAGGAGTACCCTAATGTCCGAGTTCATTATCAGAGTGTGTTAATCATTCACCGTTGTTCAACATGGCACAGGAGTACCCTAATGTCCGAGTTCATTATCAGAGTGTGTTAATCATTCACCGTTGTTCAACATGGCACAGGAGTACCCTAATGTCCGAGTTCATTATCAGAGTGTGTTAATCATTCACCGTTGTTCAACATGGCACAGGAGTACCCTAATGTCCGAGTTCATTATCAGAGTGTGTTAATCATTCACCGTTGTTCAACATGGCACAGGAGTACCCTAATGTCCGAGTTCATTATCAGAGTGTGTTAATCATTCACCGTTGTTCAACATGGCACAGGAGTACCCTAATGTCCGAAGTTCATTATCAGAGTGTGTTAATCATTCACCGTTGTTCAACATGGCACAGGAGTACCCTAATGTCCGAGTTCATTATCAGAGTGTGTTAATCATTCACCGTTGTTCAACATGGCACAGGAGTACCCTAATGTCCGAGTTCATTATCAGAGTGTGTTAATCATTCACCGTTGTTCAACATGGCACAGGAGTACCCTAATGTCCGAGTTCATTATCAGAGTGTGTTAATCATTCACCGTTGTTCAACATGGCACAGGAGTACCCTAATGTCCGAGTTCATTATCAGAGTGTGTTAATCATTCACCGTTGTTCAACATGGCACAGGAGTACCCTAATGTCCGAGTTCATTATCAGAGTGTGTTAATTATTCACCGTTGTTCAACATGGCACAGGAGTACCCTAATGTCCGAGTTCATTATCAGAGTGTGTTAATCATTCACCGTTGTTCAACATGGCACAGGAGTACCCTAATGTCCGAGTTCATTATCAGAGTGTGTTAATCATTCACCGTTGTTCAACATGGCACAGGAGTACCCTAATGTCCGAGTTCATTATCAGAGTGTGTTAATCATTCACCGTTGTTCAACATGGCACAGGAGTACCCTAATGTCCGAGTTCATTATCAGAGTGTGTTAATCATTCACCGTTGTTCAACATGGCACAGGAGTACCCTAATGTCCGAAGTTCATTATCAGAGTGTGTTAATTATTCACCGTTGTTCAACATGGCACAGGAGTACCTTAATGTCCGAGTTCATTATCAGAGTGTGTTAATTATTCACCGTTGTTCAACATGGCACAGGAGTACCCTAATGTCCAAGTTCATTATCAGAGTGTGTTAATCATTCACCGTTGTTCAACATGGCACAGGAGTACCCTAATGTCCGAGTTCATTATCAGAGTGTGTTAATCATTCACCGTTGTTCAACATGGCACAGGAGTACCCTAATGTCCGAGTTCATTATCAGAGTGTGTTAATCATTCACCGTTGTTCAACATGGCACAGGAGTACCCTAATGTCCGAGTTCATTATCAGAGTGTGTTAATCATTCACCGTTGTTCAACATGGCACAGGAGTACCCTAATGTCCGAGTTCATTATCAGAGTGTGTTAATCATTCACCATTGTTCAACATGGCACAGGAGTACCCTAATGTCCGAAGTTCATTATCAGAGTGTGTTAATCATTCACCATTGTTCAACATGGCACAGGAGTACCCTAATGTCCGAGTTCATTATCAGAGTGTGTTAATCATTCACCGTTGTTCAACATGGCACAGGAGTACCCTAATGTCCGAGTTCATTATCAGAGTGTGTTAATCATTCACCGTTGTTCAACATGGCACAGGAGTACCCTAATGTCCGAGTTCATTATCAGAGTGTGTTAATTATTCACCGTTGTTCAACATGGCACAGGAGTACCCTAATGTCCGAGTTCATTATCAGAGTGTGTTAATCATTCACCGTTGTTCAACATGGCACAGGAGTACCCTAATGTCCGAGTTCATTATCAGAGTGTGTTAATTATTCACCGTTGTTCAACATGGCACAGGAGTACCCTAATGTCCGAGTTCATTATCAGAGTGTGTTAATCATTCACCGTTGTTCAACATGGCACAGGAGTACCCTAATGTCCGAGTTCATTATCAGAGTGTGTTAATCATTCACCGTTGTTCAACATGGCACAGGAGTACCCTAATATCCGAGTTCATTATCAGAGTGTGTTAATCATTCACCATTGTTCAACATGGCACAGGAGTACCCTAATGTCCGAGTTCATTATCAGAGTGTGTTAATCATTCACCGTTGTTCAACATGGCACAGGAGTACCCTAATGTCCGAGTTCATTATCAGAGTGTGTTAATCATTCACCGTTGTTCAACATGGCACAGGAGTACCCTAATGTCCGAGTTCATTATCAGAGTGTGTTAATTATTCACCGTTGTTCAACATGGCACAGGAGTACCCTAATGTCCGAGTTCATTATCAGAGTGTGTTAATCATTCACCATTGTTCAACATGGCACAGGAGTACCCTAATGTCCGAGTTCATTATCAGAGTGTGTTAATTATTCACCGTTGTTCAACATGGCACAGGAGTACCCTAATGTCCGAGTTCATTATCAGAGTGTGTTAATCATTCACCGTTGTTCAACATGGCACAGGAGTACCCTAATGTCCGAGTTCATTATCAGAGTGTGTTAATCATTCACCGTTGTTCAACATGGCACAGGAGTACCCCAATGTCCGATTTCATTATCAGAGTGTGTTAATCATTCACCATTGTTCAACATGGCACAGGAGTACCCTAATGTCCGAGTTCATTATCAGAGTGTGTTAATCATTCACCATTGTTCAACATGGCACAGGAGTACCCTAATGTCCGAGTTCATTATCAGAGTGTGTTAATCATTCACCGTTGTTCAACATGGCACAGGAGTACCCTAATGTCCGAGTTCATTATCAGAGTGTGTTAATCATTCACCGTTGTTCAACATGGCACAGGAGTACCCTAATGTCTGAGTTCATTATCAGAGTGTGTTAATTATTCACCGTTGTTCAACATGGCACAGGAGTACCCTAATATCCGAGTTCATTATCAGAGTGTGTTAATTATTCACCATTGTTCAACATGGCACAGGAGTACCCTAATGTCCGAGTTCATTATCAGAGTGTGTTAATTATTCACCGTTGTTCAACATGGCACAGGAGTACCCTAATGTCCGAGTTCATTATCAGAGTGTGTTAATTATTCACCATTGTTCAACATGGCACAGGAGTACCCTAATGTCCGAGTTCATTATCAGAGTGTGTTAATTATTCACCGTTGTTCAACATGGCACAGGAGTACCCTAATGTCCGAGTTCATTATCAGAGTGTGTTAATCATTCACCGTTGTTCAACATGGCACAGGAGTACCCCAATGTCCGAGTTCATTATCAGAGTGTGTTAATCATTCACCATTGTTCAACATGGCACAGGAGTACCCTAATGTCCGAGTTCATTATCAGAGTGTGTTAATCATTCACCGTTGTTCAACATGGCACAGGAGTACCCTAATATCCGAGTTCATTATCAGAGTGTGTTAATCATTCACCATTGTTCAACATGGCACAGGAGTACCCTAATGTCCGAGTTCATTATCAGAGTGTGTTAATCATTCACCGTTGTTCAACATGGCACAGGAGTACCCTAATGTCCGAGTTCATTATCAGAGTGTGTTAATTATTCACCGTTGTTCAACATGGCACAGGAGTACCCTAATGTCCGAGTTCATTATCAGAGTGTGTTAATTATTCACCGTTGTTCAACATGGCACAGGAGTACCCTAATGTCCGAGTTCATTATCAGAGTGTGTTAATTATTCACCGTTGTTCAACATGGCACAGGAGTACCCTAATGTCCGCGTTCATTACAAGATGAAATACCTTGGAGTTTAGATCACTAAAGAAATTGACAGATTTCTGAAGGGGAACGTGGAACAGGAAAAGAGAGAAGATAAAGCAGATATGAAAAAATGGGAGGTCATAGAGATTGACATCGACCAGAAAATACAGGTACTGAAAATGTTTATAGTACCTTTCATATTCCATATATTGTAAACTTTCATCTACTAGCCATAGAAGGAGTGCTGGTCTTAGTTAGAAAGGGAGATAGCTCGATTAATTTGGGATGGGAAGAGAGCATGAGTGAGTTAGAAAGTTAAGCCGTTACCACAAAATAAAGGAGGGATGGTAGTGCCAGATACAGAGGAGTAGGACAGAGCCGCTCAGATGTGATCAGTATATCACCTACACCAAGTTACAAAGCAATGTGAAAATTGACAGTGTCAGATACAGAGGGATACAGCAGAGCCGCTCAGATGTGATTGGTATATCACCTACACCAAGTTACAAAGCGATGTGGAAATTGACAGTGTCAGATACAGAGGAGTAGGACAGAGCCGCTCAGATGTCATCAGTATATCACCTACACCAAGTTACAAAGCGATGTGGAAATTGATGTTGTCAGATACAGAGGGGTACAGCAGAGCCGCTCAGATGTGATCAGTATATCACCTACACAATAAAGTTACAAAGTGATGTGGAAATTGACAGTGTCAGATACAGAGGGGTACAGCAGAGCCACTCAGATGTGATCAGTATATCACCTACACAATGAAGTTACAAAGCGACGTGGAAATTGATGATCCTGGGGTGGGGAGACGTAGGAAATGAAAACCAGATAATAGCTCTATGATCACAACACAGAGATCAGAAGAGAAAAAAGAACTACTCAGAAGGCATTTTTAAAGGAACAGAGGTGATTCTAAAAGAAAAAGGCTGGAGTTGTGGGAACGTTTTACTTAAAGCTGATAGGTATGGGCATACCAAGTCTACTTTGGACACTTCTCTGGTGAGAAATTGTTGTATGAAGGAGGGAAAAGTATATTATTGGGAGCAACTTAGAATAGGGGGAGAAGGATGCATTGGACAGAGGTACTGGAACATTATAAAATTAGCAGAAAAGACTGGATGCACTATAGAAGGGCCCTGACCATATTAGAAAAATACAATCAGGAAATGAGAAATGGGAAACAAGTAGTGAGATACTGATGGACCCAATTTTGATAGATTTACTGCTCATCAGCAAGTCAAATGACATTGGAAATACTCATTCTAGGTATCTAAACCTCTTCTGCAACATCAGCAGGACAGGTATGTCTTGCAGAGGGTACAGCTGCTTTGGAACAGACTCCTGATTCACATAAAATAATGTTCATGCCTGTCCGTATTCAACCACAACTTGGATCAATGAATGGGAAATACAAATATTTACCCCAGAACTGTTCACTGTACTACAAATGAACAGAGGCAGCTCCCAAATGTTTTATACCATGCATGGGTACCCTCATATTATCTATGGTATGATCCTGGTTAGCTTCATTACAGGTAATATATAATTATTGACCATGCCATGGTCACTCTCTAACCAAATGGGATAGGTTAATTTGAGCAAAAAAAAAAAAAAAGAGAAATTGGCTAGACATAAAATCGCCCTAGTACTTACATATAAACCCATGAAAGATTAGTTGGTAGATTTTAAAAATTCCCTGCAGAGTACTCTATCAGAAATATTTGGTGAACAAATGGCTATAAGTAAGGAAATTATTGTTTTGAACAGAAATAAAGGATCTGAATTGCCTAGACATAGTGAGGCCTCATTAAGTTTAATTCTGCTGGCTGCTAAGAAAGCTATCACTAGAAAATGGAAAGTAACGTCTACACCAACTGTATCTGAAGTGTTGAATATTATAAAGAGAGAAAATAACTGGAAGAGAGATCTTTAGGAAAGGGAAGCTGACAATTATATAGAAGTAAACAGAAATTGTGGGAACAATACACATATAATAATGTTTAGGAGGAGAAGTGAGGTTTAAAGGAAGGCAGGAATTCAGCATTTTATGTATGTTGGACTGATGATAGTAGCAAAAGAAAATATATATGAAGTGCATTGCATTTAAATTGAAAATATTAAGCTGGTTTGTTTTAATTTGTTAATATATGTTTGCCTAGGTCTTAAGTGATAATTTAATAAAGATGTTTAAAAAACAATGTTACATGTGGATATCAGTGTAATAGTATCATCCACAAAAAACATCAGTGGTGTTACTCACACCTGAATAGCAGTAACTAGTACTTCAGTACTTATAGTATCAACAGAGCTGTTGACAGCTGGACGAGCGTGCTGATTACTTCTCATTCGCAGCGTGAACAATGGTGCACACAGTTAAACCAGAGTAAGAAGTATAGTCAACAAAAACAGAATCAGCAGCATTATCCATATTTGCACCTAATTAATAGCATGGACCGGGATTTTATTCACAGCATAGGAGTCTCTGAGAGATAAATCTCTCCCCAGCACACCCTATATATATCCGTATAGGCTTTTCGGGTTGGACATGGCCTTGTATGTCAGGCACATGTCACCTCTGAGACGGTAGCGACGTACTGAATGAGATACATCCCGAATGGGGCTTGTACTCGATCATTGGTCTGATAAGTGAAGAGTACAGGGGACAATGATCTGAAGGATATCAGTGTCCGATGCTTTTTCCACTATGGCCAGTTTTGCAGTCATCTGCAAAGGCATGATCTTCCCTTGACAAAGCCAAACTGGGTCCGGTCAATGTCTCAAAGTCCCCCTATCTTTTGTTTATGAGCTCCATTATATCCCCACAGCTTGCAGACTAGACTTGTTAAGCTGTTGGGGCAATTACCAGGGTCCAGAGGGGCCATGTCCCACCTTTGTGGGACCACAGTTGCCCAATATCCGAATCCCCAGAGACAGGTGCAAGCGCCGCCCTGCGAGAAGCGTGGCTTTGTCAAACAGATACTGCTCAGGGTTAGGTCATACCTGCCTGGCTACATAAATCAGAGAGCTCTCCTCTATGTCTCTTTTCAGGCAGGGAGGTCGTCTCAGATTAGCCACACTCTCAGCATGGACGCCTCCGAGTATGTCTTTTGTGTGTTTATGTGTTTGATTCAGTGGAGTGGTAGCATTGTGAGGTGCTTTTCAGTCCTGAGTTGAGAGAGCTTCAGCCTCCAGTTTGGCTAAATATCTCTCATGGGAGGAGGAGAGGGTTGTCTGTACATTAGGCAGTTATAACATTGCCTCAGATTTCCCAGATTCACCAGCTCCTTGGACATGCTAGAATAATATTGGGAAATCCTTAATTGAAACAAGGCAGTGGGGGGGAGGGGTGTGTAGTGCTTTAATTTTTAGTGCTGACTTATATAAATTGCTTAGTGAGTAAGTGCGGGAAATGCAAAACGACAAAACAGTAACTTTCTTTTCAAGTGAACAAGGAAATAAGTACAGTAAGCATGCAGATATCACTAGTGATCCACAGAAGCGAGTGAGAAGTTCTTAGGTGATTTAGAGTGCTTCAGGAAATAACAAACAAACAACAAGAATGAGACTATCTACCCTTAATCTCAGCAGTATTATCCATAAATACTGCAGAGGACAGAATATTATCCACCCAAAGCATGTGCAGTATTAAATAATGCCGAGCTACATTTTTAATTGAGTGCACATTA
The DNA here is from genome assembly GCF_019279795.1 of Protopterus annectens. NCBI lineage: Eukaryota > Metazoa > Chordata > Ceratodontiformes > Protopteridae > Protopterus > Protopterus annectens. Next base: position 3,238,500 of record NC_056749.1, read on the forward strand.
CAAGAATGCTCAAGAATTCTTGGAATGCTGTAAAGTCCTGAGATCCCACAATGTAGAGCTACATTATTTATTAAACTGCCCACAAATTCAGTGGAAAGCTTTTAAGAAAGCCTTTAATGCAGTGGTTGGTTTTGAGTAGATTAAGGACACTTATTTAAGGGGACCCATTCCTTTCTGCAGCCTAAATGCTGTAATATAATTTCTTTCTTCAGATATCACACTTGAATGTTTCTCTGCTACATTTTATCAAAATATTTAAGAGGATTTTTATATACAGTTTTGCCAGTAAAATATCAGTTTAAAACTGAGGATTTTTCAGTAGTAGCAGTACTTAAGGACTTTGTGGTTGTGAAACGGCAGCATGTACTGTGAGTGGCTAGATGTTATCCTTACACGTGAAATGCTTATTGTAGCCCAGATGTTATTAATATACTGAGTGTGAAGTTAAAATTGTGCATCAACACGGCTCCATGACAACGAAAGAACTTCAGAGGAGATGATGCATAACATTTAGCTATGTGGGAGTTAAAATGCACCCTGCTATTTCAGGTTTTTCTCCCAAAATATCTTGGAGTCATCTTTTGTAGTCCTTTGTCTTTAAATGGGAAAAATATTTTTTTTTTAAATTGCTGAAGTGCATTTTGGAAGGGATTCAGATGAAAATGTCTCTGATGAGTCAAGGTATGTAATATGTAGTCACTGGTGTGCAGTTGTAAACAAATGAGCTTAAAGCTATAATCATCTGTAATTACTTATTCTGCCTGACACAGGCCTATTAGTTTCCCACTATAAACTGGATGTCACAGTGAGCAGGCAATATTAAAAAAAAAGTAAAGTCCAAAAATGTAGGGTCTTAGACATAGTGACTAAATAAATCTATAAGTAAGCAGATAATTAAATAAATAGGTTCTGAGTTTGAACGCTGATCTTTGATCTGCCCTGACCTCAGTGTGGAATTTATCTGGCTAACAAAAATGCAATAAATAAATAAATAACTAAATAAATAAATGCATATGTACATCTATACCTATGTAATTTTGACTGTGTATAGCATAGCTCCTTGTTCAGGTTTCTAATTTTGACTGTGTATAGCATAGCTCCTGGTACAGGTGTGCAATTTTGACTGTGTATAGCATAGCACCTGGTGCAGGTGTGCAATTATGACTGTGTATAGCATAGCTCCTGGTACAGGTGTGTAGTTTTGACTGTGTATAGCATAGCTCCTGGTGCAGGTGGGTCATTTTGACTGTGTATAGCATAACTCCTGGTGCAGGTGTGTAATTATGAATGTGTATAGCATACCTCCTGGTGCAGATGTGTAATTTTGACTGTGTACAGCATAGCTCCTAGTACAGATGTGTAATGTTGACTGTTTATAGCATAGCTCCTGGTGCAGGTGTGACATTACCGTACTGTAGCTTGAACCTCAGTTCAGGTACGTCACCACATTTTCAGGAGGTCAGATATATATGCATAGAGGAAGTGTTATTAAATTTGGAAGTCATTCTCTGTACTAAGAAAATAGATAATAAGAGTCTGCTGCTCCAGGTAATGCCCTTTGCCGGGTCCTGAGCACAGTATAGATCTACTCCCCTATGGCTACACACCTATAGAGTAAGGCAGAGGTGACAATATTGTGAATAATATCTGCTTTTCCTCAGTAGTTTAGGTTTTGCATAGCTGTACAGAAGAAAGTGATGTTGAGTGCCTACATGTCAGTACTGGGCTCCTGAAACCATGCAAGTGAGGCAGATTACATATTGTAGCAAGAGCTCTGAATAGGAGCCTAGGGTAGCACCAGGCACTATGTGATATCATAGTAAGAGTGTAGTGTGGCATACTACAATACCCAGTGTTCCATGGGGCCCAACAGAACAGTGCAATATAGTGAAATGTCACATGCTAGGTGGAGGACAGTGGAGCAGCAAGTATTCCCAGAAGGACAGAAGGACACAGTGCACTAACAAAGTGTGGGTTCCTGAAAGACAATCTTTAGGGCCTAACACTCAGTGCAGTGAGCAGCCTTCTACAAGGAAGCAACACTGTGCAGCATTCACTGTTATGTGAGTTCCTAGTAGGAAATACTTTGTATTGTGCAGCATGAACTCCCAGGGGACTTCAAATAGGGCACAGCACCGAGTACAATGTGAGTTACCACAAGGAAGCTAATGGAGCCAACTACATAGTATAATATGAGACACTGGAGCACAGAACCAAGCACAGTCAGGGTGGCCTCGAGGAGAGCAGTAAGACACAGGACCCAGTGCACTGTGGGCTCCTACCAGCAGCTGACAGTAAATGGCTAGTGAAGCATAGGACCAGGTGCAGCATTGGCTCTAAGAAAGAGGAACATGTTTTACAGCATCCAGTGCAGTGTGGGTTCCCAGAAGGAAAAATCATGTTACAGCAGTCATTGCAGCATGAGGTCCATAAAAGGAAGCCTGTGTAGTGTGGGCTCCCAGAAGGAAGTTCCAGTGTTGCAGTACCCAGTGCATTGTGGGCTCCTAACAGGAGCTGAGAGTAAGAGCCAGTGAAGCACAGAGCCTGGTGCAACACTGGGTCCCAGAAGGAACACCATGTGTTAATGCATGCAGTGCAAAGGGGGCTTCCAGAAGGAAGTTTGTATGTTAACGCCCCCAGTGCACCATGGAGTCACAGAAGGAAAATGCTTTGTTACAGCATCCAGTACAATGTGGACTCCCAGAAGGACACTGTCTACGGCGGTGTTGGCTACCAATAGGAAGGTACTAGGGAATGGTAGATAACCTGTTATGACCACCCAGCTAGAAGTCATTGGGGCATCATGTTTAGTGCTGTGAAGGCTTCTTTTAGAAGACCAGTGGTTCAAAACACCAGAGAAGTACAGATTCCCAGCAAAAGGCCAGTTGGACATAGTTGTGTGTAGTAAAGCCAGAACTTTTCCAGGAGGCCAGCAAGACATTATATTAAAAGCAGTGTTGGGTTTGTTGTAGAAGTTCACTGGGTACATCATGTACAGAATTGTGGGCTTGCAACAGGGGATCAGTGGGGTACAGTATCCAGTGCAATATGGGCTGATAGTGAAGGACCAGTGGGGTTCAGCATTCAGTACAGTGTGGGCTTATAGCAGGAGATCAGTGGAATACAGTATCCACTGCAGTGTATGTTTGTAGCAGGACCAATGGGGTACAACATCCAGTGCAATGTGGGCTCATAGCAGGGAACCAGTGGGGTACAGCATCTAGTGCAGTGTAGGATTTATAGCAGTGGATCAATGGGGTAGGGTATCCAAAGCAGTGTGAAGTCCTAGCAGGAGATCAGTGCTCTTTACAACAGACCAGTGGTGCACAGTGCTCAATGCAACATGACACTAAAGCAGGGGAGTGGAACACTGCACCCACTGGAGTGAGAATTAGAAGCAGGAAGCCACTATGTTACAATGCTCAATGCAGTATAATAATCTACCTATAGGATGCCAGTGGGAATTCTCACCCACAACACTGTGGAATACTAGCACGACTGTGGTGCACAGCATGTAGTGTTGTGTGGTCTGCTATCAGAATGTCACTCAGACAAAAGAGATGGTGCAATGTGAACACCAGTAGGTGACCCGATGCACAGTTCCTGCTAAGATGCGAGTGCCATCAGGAGACCACTAGGACATGGCATCTGCTGTAATATGAGTTCCATCATAGACCACTGGGACACAACACTTGCCATAATGTGAGTGCCATCAAGAGACCACTGGGATACAGTGCCTGCCACAATGCAAGTGCCATCAGAAGACTGCTGGGACACAGCACCTGCTATAATATGAGTGCCATCAGGAGACCACTGGGACACAATAAATGGTGTATTGGGGCTGCCAGCAAGAGATCACTGGGATACAGCACCTGCCATAATGTGAGTGTCATCAAGAGACCACTGGATCACAGTGAGTGGTCCAGTGTGGCTTTCAGTTGGAAACCATAAGGACACAGCACATATCATTATGTGAGTGCCATTGGGAGACCACGGGGGACATGGCAAAATGGTGCATTGTGGCTGACAGAGCAGTAAGAGACCATTTGGATATTGTACCTGTTGCAGCACAAGCACCAGCAGGAGGTCATGTGATGTAGCACCCACTACACTGCTGGTGCCATCAGACCAATAGGATACAGTACCTTCTATAGTGCAGTTACCACTAGGAGACCACTGGGACACACTACCCACTACATTGCAGGTGCCAGAAGACCACTGGGACACAGCACCTACCACAGCGTGATAGAAGGAACCAGTAGGACAATAGCATACAGCCCTTGCTACAGGGCAGGTACCAGCAGACCAATGAGACACATTACCTACCATGGTATAAGTACCAGCAATAGACCACTGGATCACAGCACCTACCACAGTGCATGTGTTAGCAGGAGACCAGTGTGATACAGCACCTACTGCAGTGTGAGTTCCAACAGGAAACCGCTGCACTGTGAGCTTTGACTTGCTGCCCAAGGCCAATTCCATCAGTCTGTATTTGCATGCTGTGCCACTGAGCAAGTTAGTTAACCAGGCAGTGCTGCTGGGTCATCCATGATAAAAACACTTGATAACAGAACAGATACTCTGCTTGATCTTAACCAAAAGGCAGAAAAGTAAGGGAAATTAGTTTTTTGGTTAATGAGTTTACCTGATAATAGATGAGTGAAATAAAAATAACTGTGTACCTTCAGCAGGTGACCACTGGTGTCTAGAAACAGGTGCAGTGTGGGATCGCAGCAGGAAGCCAGTGATCTATAATTTCAAGCATAGCATAATATTTTAGCTAGACATCTGGGAGAAATCTCTATTGTAATGTGAGGTGCCAAAAATAGGATAGTGGGAGACAGCACCCACTAGACCAAAACCCAAGGTGCAATGCACCACCCAGAGATGTACAAGTTCTTACTTCACAGAAGTAACAAAGGAGGGCATGACACATGGTACAGTGTGGTCTCATGATAGGTGGCCAGTAAGACACAGCACTCAGAGCTGCATGGATCTCAGATGCCAGTCTGGAGATTATTGATAATATCATGAGGTTTCACTAAGACAGTGGGCACAGCACTAGTTGTAGTGCGTACTTCTACATACTGACCAAAGGCACACAGTATCTACTGCAGACGTGGCTCCTAGCAGAGGGCCTCTGGGGCACAGTGCCTGCTGTGGGGTGGATTTCAAGCAGAAGGAGTACATGTGCCATTATATGGTGCAGCTTGAGCTCCCAGCATGGGACAACATCTATGTAAGTATGAGCCTCCCAAAAGGAGTTTAGTAGAGCACACAGAGTGTCAGTGCACATGGCCTCCTAACAAGATGACAATGAAGCAAAGTACCTAGACTCCTAGTAGAACATAGCACCCAGTGATATATGGGATTCCTAATGGTAACAGAGCCTGGTGTAGGAACTCAAATCATCAATTCCCCAATGTATGAAACATAGGACATAGCATCCAGTGATATATGGGATTCTTAATGGTAACAGAGCCTGGTGTAGGAACTCAAATCATCAATTCCCCAATGTATAAAACGTAGGACATAGCACCCAGTGATATATGGGATTCTTAATGGTAACACGGCCTGGTGTAGGAACTCAAATCATCAATTCCCCAATGATGAAACGTAGAACATAGCACTCAGTGATATATGGGGTTCCTAGTAGTAACAGAGCCTGGTGAAGGAACTCAAATCATCAGTTCCCCAGTGTATGAAACGTAGGACATAGCATCCAGTGATATATTGGATTCCTAATGGTAACACAGCCTGGTGTAGGAACTCAAATCATTAATTCCCTAATGTATGAAACAAAAAACATTACAGAGGAACCCTAATAAACAACCTTGTCACAACTAGTTTCCAAAGGTGTAAATCTCTAAACATAGTACCTAAAATCTAAGTAATACCTGCTCTTTGCAATCAATCTGGTAATTTAAATACACAAAACTCCACCTATTCATTTTAATACATATTTACTATCCTGCCAAAAGGAAGTCATCTTATTAAACCTCTTAGCTTATATAGATTAACCAGACCTGTACTCAACTGCCAGTGTTAGCACAGCCAAACAGTTATTCACTTTCACCTAGGGCCATTGGAAGACTATCCTGTCCCATTGATTTACATTTCTACCGAAAGACTGTCCTCTCCCAGTGATTTGCACTGCTACTGCAAGACTGTCTTCAACCAGTGATTTACCTAGGACCTTTGGAAGACTGACCTCTCCCAATGATTTACACTTACATTGGAAGACGGTCCTCACCCAGTGATTTACCTAGGGCCTTTGGAAGACTGTCCTGTCCCAGTGATTTACCTAGGGCCATTGGAAGACTGTCCTGTCCCAGTGATTTACCTAGGGCCATTGGATGACTGTCCTCTCCCAGTGATTTACCTAGGGCCATTGGATGACTGTCTTGTCCCAGTGATTTACCTAGGGCCATTGGATGACTGTCTTGTCCCAGTGATTTACCTAGGGCCATTGGATGACTGTCCTCTCCCAGTGATTTACCTATGGCCATTGGATGACTGTCCTGTCCCAGTGATTTACCTAAGGCCATTGGAAGACTGTCCTGTCCCAGTGATTTACCTAGGGCCTTTGGAAGACTGTATTGTCCCAGTGATTTACCTAGGGCCATTGGATGACTGTCTTGTCCCAGTGATTTACCTAGGGCCACTGGATGACTGTCTTATCCCAGTGATTTACCTTGGGCTTTTGGAAGACTGTCTTGTCCCAGTGATTTACCTAGGGCCATTGGATGACTGTCTTGTCCCAGTGATTTATCTAGGGCCATTGGAAGACTGTCCTGTCCCAGTGATTTACCTAGGGCGTTTGGAAGACTGTCCTGTAACAGTGATTTACCTAGGGCCATTGGATGACTGTCCTGTCCCAGTGATTTACCTAGGGCCATTGGATGACTGCCTTGTCCCAGTGATTTGCCTAGGGCCATTGGATGACTGTCTTGTCCCAGTGATTTACCTAGCACCATTGGATGACTGACCTCTCCCAGTGATTTACACTTCCATTGGAAGACGGTCCTCACCCAGTGATTTACCTAGGGCCTTTAGAAGACTGTCCTGTCCCAGTGATTTACCTAGGGCCTTTAGAAGACTGTCCTGTCCCAGTGATTTACCTAGGGCCATTGGATGACTGTCTTGTCCCAGTGATTTGCAAAGAACCATTGGATGACTGACCTCTCCCAGTGAAATACACTTTCATTGGAATACGGTCCTCACCCAGTGATTTACCTAGGGCCTTTGGAAGACTGTCCTGTCCCAATGATTTACCTAGGGCCATTGGATGACTGTCCTCTCCCAGTGATTTACATAGGGCCATTGGAAGACTGTCCTGTCCCAGTTATTTACCTAGGGCATTTGGATGACTGTCTTGTCCCAGTGATTTACCTAGGGCCATTGGATGACTGTCCTCTTCCAGTGATTTACCTAGGGCCATTGGAAGACTGTCCTGTCCCAGTGATTTACCTAGGGCCATTTGGATGACTGTTTATTCCCAGTGATTTGCCTAGGACCATTGGATGACTGTCCTGTCCCAGTGATTTACATAGGGCCATTGGATGACTGTCCTCTCCCAGTGATTTACCTAGGGCCATTGGATGACTGTCTTGTCCCAGTGATTTACCTAGGGCCATTGGATGACTGTCTTGTCCCAGTGATTTACCTAGGGCCATTGGATGACTGTCCTCTCCCAGTGATTTACCTATGGCCATTGGATGACTGTCCTGTCCCAGTGATTTACCTAAGGCCATTGGAAGACTGTCCTGTCCCAGTGATTTACCTAGGGCCTTTGGAAGACTGTCCTGTCCCAGTAATTTACCTAGGCCCACTGGATGATTGTCTTGTCCCAGTGATTTACCTAGGGCCATTGGATGACTGTCTTGTCCCAGTGATTTACCTAGGGCATTTGGAGGACTATCTTGTCCCAGTGATTTACCTAGGCCATTGGATGACTATCTTGTCCCAGTGATTTACCTAGGGCCATTGGAAGACTGTCCTGTCCCAGTGATTTACCTAGGGCCTTTGGAAGACTGTCCTGTATCAGTGATTTACCAAGGGCCATTGGATGACTGTCCTCTCCCAGTGATTTACTTGGGGCCATTGGAAGACTGTCCTGTCCCAGTGATTTACCTAGGACCATTGGATGACTGTCTTGTCCCAGTGATTTGCCTAGGGTATTTGGATGACTGTCTTGTCCCAGTGATTTACCTAGGGCCATTGGATGACTGTCTTGTCCCAGTGATTTACCTAGGGCTATTGGATGACTGTCCTCTCCCAGTGATTTGCCTAGGGCCATTGAATGACTCTCTTGTGTCAGTGATTTACCTAGGGCCATTGGATGACTGTCTTGTCCCAGTGATTTACCTAGGGCCATTGGATGACTGTCTTGTCCCAGTGATTTACCTAGGGCCATTGGATTACTGTCTTTTCCCAGTGATTTACCTAGGGGCATTGGATGACTGTCTTGTCCCAGTGATTTACCTAGGGCCTTTGGATGACTGTCCTGTCCCAGTGATTTGCCTAGGGCCATTGGAAGACTGTCTTGTCCCAGTGATTTACCTAGGGCCATTGGATGACTGTCCTCTCCCAGTGATTTACCTAGGGCCATTGGATGACTGTCCTCTCCCAGTGATTTGCCTAGGGCCATTGGATGACTGTTCTGTCCCAGTGATTTGCCTAGGGCCATTGGATTACTGTCTTGTCCCAGTGATTTACCTAGGGCCAATGGATGACTGTCTTGTCCCAGTGATTTACCTAGGGCCTTTGGATGACTGTCCTGTCCCAGTGATTTGCCTATGGCCATTGGAAGACTGTCTTGTCCCAATGATTTACCTAGGGCCATTGGATGACTGTCCTCTCCCAGTGATTTACCTAGGGCCATTGGATGACTGTCCTCTCCCAGTGATTTGCCTAGGGCCATTGGATGACTGTTCTGTCCCAGTGATTTGCCTAGGGCCGTTGCTCTTAACTGTTGTCCTTTCTGTTCATTTGCATTAGGTGTCCTCAAACTATCTCCTTCACTCCTCGTTAGCTTTATATGTCCACTTCCTCCCATAAACTCCTTTGACACCTCTTTTCTTTTGTATCTTTCTTGTAAAGGTTTCTATAAATTTCCTTTAGTATATCAAATATTTTTTGTGGTCTTTCACAATTCTGTTTTAGGATCCCCTAATTTCACTATTCCCCTTTCTACTAGTTGTTGTCTCAGTCTCTGTGGCAATAGTTTCTGCATCTAGCCCATGTTCTAAAAAAATCTAATCCAAAAGAATATTCTGTACCCATTTATTGTATCTACAGGTTCCTCCACTTTCCTTTATAAATTGCTCAGTTCCTGTTTCTCTTCTAACATTATTTGCTCCCCTTTAATCTGCAATAGTTTAATACTTTTCAGTACACCTGTATATTATTTTATGTGTTTCTCCTGCTCTCTTGTTTCTTGCTCCTTTAAATTGTTCTTAATTAAATCCCAGACATTGACTGCTGTCTTATATTAAAGTCCTCTAGCAAGTGATCAATATTCAGCCTTATCTCTTGTCCATACCTTTTTAATGTAATGTTGTGGTCTGTAACTCCACTAACACTGCTGCATGGTCAGACAAAACCACTGTGCATGTGGTAACTCTTTCACCAGGTGTCAATACCCTTGTGTAATATAAACGTGATCCAATGTTGCCCAAGTACTACGTTTGTATGAGTAATATGTATACTCATATCTGCTTCCACCCCCTTTAGCCATACCTGACATCGGTATATTTTTAAATATTTCTGTTCTGGAAAAAATCTTCTTTTCTTAGGGCCATCTGAAGCATCATTTTTATCTGTTATAATATTCCAGTCCCCTGCTATTTTTGATACCTTAGTTTTGTAGCTAATTATTTTACTCATTATAGACCTTAGTTCTCTTTTACGTGTTTTCGTGGGATGTACAACGATACCTGGATTATTCTCATTCCCTCCCAATATCCCCCTGTCATTATATACACCTATATAAAATATATCTGCATTATATACACCTATATAAAATATATCTGCATTATATACACCTATATAAAATATATCTGCATTATATACACCTATATAAAATAAATATATCTGCATTATATACACCTATATAAAATATATCTGCATTATATACACCTATATAAAATATATCTGCATTATATACACCTATATAAAATATATCTGTATATTTTATATTGTCTCATTTGGTCTTTTGCACTTCTTTCCTGCCTTAATTAAAAGTTCATGTTCTTAAGTACTTAAGTGCATTTCTTGAAGTAATAACACTTCTGCCTCACACTTGCTAAGTGTCATCATTCTCTGCAACATCCATTGGTCTACAAAGCCCGTTATATTCCAGGTACATACCTTTTAGGTTTCTTATTGCGTATCCTCTTCCAAGTCTCCTGCCTGTTTTCCAACCTAACTTTCTGTTCTTCTCTGTCCGAGCATCTGCCCCCCAACCAATCTTCCTATGTCTCACAGTCTGTACCTATAATTTCATTAGCTCTGCTATCTTTCTGATCCTTACTGTTGGATCTCTTCAAACAAATATATTGTTGTAAGTTTATTGAAACTGTATTAAATATTTTAAAGTTCAGAAATCTAGCATGCTACACTATATACAATGCATCCATTTGTATTGTGCTAACCTTCCTGATAAACATCTTACTAAGCACTTAGCTTGCAGGATGAATGCCTCTCGTGCTATTTCCTTGTTGCCCTGTCATTCTCATAGATTCATAGGTTCACAGATTACCACTAGGCTAACAGCCCTTGCAAGCCATTTTAAACCTAGCTAATTATTCCGTGGGACACTCGAACCCTGCACCTTGTGTTTGTAAGGCAAACACCTTAACCATTAGGCCACCCTCCCAATGTAAATAAACAGCCTCTCCAGGACCCTGCACACCATAGACAAAGTGATTTACCACTAAGCCATGCCAGATATCCCCACTTCACAATGTTGTTTGGCTAAAAAACAAGTAACATTTCACTATTAATAGTTGTAATCCACTTTCCCAGTAGGCATCCTTGTTTGCTTTAAAGTAAGCTTGCTAATGTGGCCTCTCCTATCACTATCATTCTGACTCCCAATTAACACGCCCTGTTTCTTGCCTGAAGGTAAACACTTTCCATCTTTACTTGAATGTAAATGAGAGTTTGTCTTGACTGAGGGCTGCCCTTAAACGTTTTTCTACAAACACAATTCCCTAGCTAGTCAGGCACTCTGGTTTCAGACAAATTCTGTCCGGTGGTCTAGCTACTCCCCCTTACTAGTGAGTAATTTTATTAAATCATGTCTGCCCTCTGTATGTTTGGTATCTGCAGGAAACTTCTCTGCATTTCCTAATATTCTGAAACTATTCAGCCTGAGAATGGTGCTATGTAGTTATATCTCACAAGAACATAAAATGTTATTACTGTATCTAAATACCTTGAGTTTATCCTCTTACCTTTATTTCAGTTTCTCCTAGCCCATCCATTTCCCTTCAGAATTGTTCAGAGATTGTTTGCATATAATATCAATTAATAGATGAGCATAGCTCATCAAACCTGGCACAGCAAGTCCATTCAATTATTTCACAACTCATTGTCTGAGTTTTCTGTGAAGTCAGTTAGTGGCTCATGACAAGCTTCAAATGTTTCCGTTAAGTGTTTGAACAATTGTACATCTCTCTCTCTTTTTTTGTCCTCCATATTTTTCTATACAGAGGAAAAGGTTTGGCCAGCAATTTTTCTTCTCTGCTGTTTTGAGCTTAATGTCCCTCTAAACAATCCACTTCTTATTATGAGTTAGATCCTTGCAGCCCCTGTACATACCTGGTAAATTCTTTGATCACTTATTCTGGGGCTGTAAATATTTTGTTTCCTTCTAAGAAGAATATTTTCAGTATGGCTGGATAAAGCAGCCTGAACCTCAGTTAGTGCCCATTCCAGGCATATTTTCATAGCTGGTATAAAGATGTTTCTGAGTAACCCCTGGTTGGTGCAGAACACTCATTATCAACAAACACCTCCTGGCTCTCCTGCCTTCAGGATTTTTCCTTTTTTCCTGAAGCTTGAACAGTATCAACTCTTTCATTTGTTAAGTTTGGATTTTTGCTAAGATAGATTTTGGTGCCTTTTTTGGCAAGCCTAGCAGGAACATATATTCTCTATGTTGTTTTAATTGCAATGTTATTTTCTGGGATTTCTACCCATTTATTTAGCAGGACTGTCATATACAACATTCAGTTATCCCCTCTGTTTTCTTTCTGCTATATTGGAAAAACACAAGATGCGCATCATGTTGAGCACGGCTGCAGCACTCAGTTATAGGGATATAACCCAAACTGTCATGCAGCTTGAGCTGAGCTGACCCAAAGACAAGTCCTGCTCCTGAAGACTACACTTCCCGGAGCCTTCTCCTGATTGACAGTTGGCTTGTGCTTTCCTTAGTTGGGCAGATAAGTTTCCTTTGGGAAGAAAAGTTAAATTTCCTAATTTTATTGAAGTCTTATGTCTTTCCTCTTCAGGAAAGTTATTTTTAAGCTAGGAGTTTTGTGTTTTGATTAAGTTTTTCGAGACTGTAATGTGCTTTTACACTCAGCGCTCATTTTTTCTGACAGTTTAAAAGTAGTGTAAACTAACAGAAAACATATTTTCTGTGGAGTAATTGTGTTAATTTTCCAATGTGGGGCTGACATAGTCTTTTAAAGTGCTGTTTACTGTATTTTTTTTTCTGTTGAAAAAGTAACTTTTATAGACTGGTAGCTTTACAACATTTTTTGCTTGTCTTCTCTGGGAAAGAGGCACAATTTTTGGATTGACCATAGAACATACTACTTGTCTTACAGTCAGTCTTTCTTCCAGCCACAAAAAGAAAAAAAAAATTAAGCAAACAGCCTCTCCCAACACAGTAGGCTAGCAATTTGACTCTGTAAGTCAGACCACTCATCTTTTGTTTCAGATCCCTCTGGTGTAGCACCTACAGCCACTATGGACCAGGGGTTAGACATGTCCTCTGTGGTTGTTAAGGAGGGGGACATATACATGCGCACACACACACACACACACACACACACACACACATATCTATATGTATCTATATATATATATATATATATATATATATATATATATATATATATACATATGTATACACACACACACACACACACACACACACATATATATATATACACACACACACACACACACACACACACACACACACACAGATATATATATATATATATATATATATATACACACAAATACATACACACACATATATATATATGTGTGTATGTGTGTATATATAATATATATATATATATATATATATATATATATATATGGGTTGACTTTTTCTAATAGTGTGAACCGACACTTCACCGATGTCACACAAACCATTAGGCTTTAAAAAGTGTTCAGTCTGTGGACACCAGATCCCCCTCAAGGTCCCCATTCCTGTGTGTTTACTGCTTGTGTGCCTCTCACCTTCAGGTAAATTGTGAAATCTGTGCTTCTTTTGGGACCAGAGCCATTGAAGTTAGGAGGGGAAAATTAATAATCAAGAGCTTGTTTCCACCACAGACATGGTCCTCCATCATGTTATCTGAAGCAAGACCTACATTTGGGTTAGGTGTGGGAAAGGGAAGAAGTGTGGTAGTGTCGGAGTTAGGGAGGTAAGGTAAGTGTGTGATAGTGAAGGACTGTAGTTTAGGGATGGGTTAAGTGAGTTAGGTTTAGAGTGAGGCAGTTGGATCCACCTGCCAGTGGGGTCCAAACTCCCTCCCCTGAAGGTACTTTTTCTCTAGAGCTGGTGAGTCCTCAGTAAGTGAGTTAGGGTTAGGGTGCAGGTAGGTTAAGACCTACCCAAATGTGTGATAGTGACAGTCATTTTTAGGTTTAGGGAGTCCTCCTGGTACTATCCCTAGGGGAGGTTCGGGAACAGGGTCATCAACTTCTTCACACTTTACTGCCATACTTTTCCACTACTTGGGTTAGGGTTCCCATGGGTTAACCCTTGCACCGTTAGTGGATATGTCATTGTGTGTAATCTGTAGTTTACGTTTTTTGTGTCGGTGTAATGGTGTTCGGTTTTGTGAGTTGTCGGTGTTGTGTGTTGACCCTGAAGTTCTCTGAGACGTTTCTCTCCCTCAGTGACTTGGCACTTGACAGCTTAGGTCAGAGGTCCTCCTCAGAGCTCCATTGGAATGGGGAGGCTTCTCATGTCAGGCTCCAGTAGTGGAGCCGGCTTTTGAGGTTGTGGAAATGGACTTGGCTGTACCAAGAAGGCAGGTGTGTGCACCGAGTTCGGTTCCATCCTGACACCCAGTGGAACTTGTGCCTCTTACATTTCATTTGGATTGACAAGGACACTCAGAATACATAGGCTTTGAAACAGTTCAACACTTGAGCTCCCAGTCTGATTCCCATCTGTCTCAACCTGAATCCCAGAGATATGTTCCAAGAAAGCAGACATGCAAACAGAAGCACATAGACTTCTCTGTTGAGTCTGTCACTGAGGATACAGATTTGGATGAAGGAAAAGGATCCCCCAGATCTCCCAGTGGAAGACATCCCATTTGAAGACATCCTAGAACTGATGAAGCAGAAGAGGGGATTGTCCACTGAAACTCCTTCTCCAGATGAGTCTGTGTTCCTTGAAGCCTTAGGCTCTGGCTGATCTGTGTGCTAGGTGGTTCCTCCTCCTGATGCATTGATAGATCTTCTGGCAAAGAGGACATGGAAGGACCCTAATGTTACCGAGCCAATCCCTAAGAAATCAGACAAAATCCTAGTAGTTACAAAAAGACAGAAAGCACTGGTCTTAATTTCTTCTAGTAGATGCCATGGTAGTAGCAGCAGCCATGAAAAAAGAACTGTCTGAAGGGAGTTCTTCTGTCTACTCCCTAACAGAAAGTCCAGGGCTTTGGACAGGTTAGGGAAATGGACTTTTGTTTTAAAGAGTTTTGCCCTCAGGGCACCAAATTACCTTGCTCATTTGATTTGTTTCAAAGGGATTTGATTGAAGAATTATCCAAGTCTCTTTTGGGTAACTTACCATCTGAAGTCCAAAAGACAGTGGATGTCCAAGTGTTTACCCTACAGTCTATCTCTAGTGTTGCCATGTGACTGCTACCAAATGCAGCAGACAGCACTGCAAGAGCAGCTGGTACAAGCATTAACATGCATTGCCATGCCTAGCTGCAGCTTTTAAACTTCATGGAAAGCTTCAAGGTGTCCCTCATTAATGT
Source organism: Protopterus annectens (assembly GCF_019279795.1). Classification (NCBI taxonomy): domain Eukaryota; kingdom Metazoa; phylum Chordata; order Ceratodontiformes; family Protopteridae; genus Protopterus; species Protopterus annectens. Next base: position 3,253,754 of record NC_056749.1, read on the forward strand.
TCCTTTTAATGGTTCCATGCTATTTAGACCCAAGGTAAAAGAGATGCTTACCAGGAGTAAACAAGACAGCAAGACCCTATCTGCTGTAGGAATCCATTTCTTATCTCCACAAACATTCTATTCAGGAATCAAAGGGAAGGTAAGAAAATGTGGTTCAGAAAATCACAGGGTTCAGCATGACACTCCTAGGGATAGGCCTTCATGAGGCAGAGGAGGAGGCAACTTGAATTGCCATTGCCCCAGAGGCAGAGGCCGACTACAGAATCAGGGTTTCCATGGTCCCTTCATTGAGAAAACCTAATAGCTCCCCTAATGAGTTACCCGGCTGCTGCCTTTTGGAGGCATTCAAGGGGAACATAACTTTATACCCACAACCTGGCAAATTATTACTTCTGATTCGTGGGTGTTTAGGATAATCATCAGAGGCTATACTATTCCATTTTCGTATGTTCCAAAGAAAAGATTAAGGATTCATGATAGTCCACCCAATCGGTTGGAATCTGCAGTAACAGAAGAGTCATCCAACAGGTCCGCCCCAGGCTAGTTAAAATTTGTAGTCTGTTCCAGGTTCATTTTAGTTTCAAAGAAGACAAGGGACCACAGGCCAGTACTGGACCTCAGCCACCTCAATCAATTCATCATACAGACAAAATTCCAGATAGTCAGGGTACAGTGCATATTACCTCTCTTGAGGAAGGAGAACTGGATATGCTCTATAGATCTCCAAGATGCTTACTACCATATGAAGATTCAAAGGCAAATCAGGAGATATCACTGATTCCAGTTGGGAGCCAATCATTATCAATTCAGACCCCAGGTGTTCACCAAGATTATGGCAGTGGCAGCAGCTCACCTATGACTGCAGGGGATCTAAGTCTTCCCATATCTAGATAGTCGGCTCCTAACTGCTTCCTCCATATTCCTACTCTGTCTTGCAGAACAGTTAGGAATAACTGTCAATAATGCAAAGAGCAAACTGCCTCCTACCCAACACATAGAATTCATAGGGTGTCAGATCAATGCAGTACAACACATTGCCAAACTTTCAACTGCAGGAGTACTGTCATTACGGCTAGTGACTTCTCAGATGGATCTGATGTTGTCATTTGCATTCATTCCTCAATTGATGGGTCTCGGATCTGGCCACATGTGCTTAGACTCTCAGATCCAACTCTCATGCTCGTCCCTTTGCTTGTTATGCCCCGGAACCCTGGAATACCTCAGATCTCATTTGCCGCTTCTTCACTTCAGACACAGATCCTACTCTCTCGAGCTGATATTGTAATGATTTGTGAGTATAATTTACTATTTTTATTACCTATCTTAGTTTCTCTCTCCCTCTTCCTCCCCTTTGTTGGTACTTCTTCCCTTTTTTCCTCCCTTTTGTCGGTACTTCTCCCCTTTTTCTCTGCTTTCCTACCCTCTCATTGGATATTTCTTGGATACCGTCACTGCTATGCCCTTTCCGTTTTCCTGCCCTCTCATTGGATATTTCTTGGATACCGTCACTGCTATGCCCTTTCCGTTTTCCTGCCCTCTCATTGGATATTTCTTGGATACCGTCACTGCTATGCCCTTTCCGTTTTCCTGCCCTCTCATTGGATATTTCTTGGATACCGTCACTGCTATGCCCTTTCCGCTTTCCTGCCCTCTCATTGGATATTTCTTGGATACCACTGCTATGCCCTTTCCGTTTTCCTGCCCTCTCATTGGATATTTCTTGGATACCGTCACTGCTATGCCCTTTCCGTTTTCCTGCCCTCTCATTGGATATTTCTTGGATACCGTCACTGCTATGCCCTTTCTGTTTTCCTGCCCTCTCATTGGATATTTCTTGGATACCGTCACTGCTATGCCCTTTCCATTTTCCTGCCCTCTCATTGATATTTCTTGGATACCGTCACTGCTATGCCCTTTCCGTTTCCTGCCCTCTCATTGGATATTTCTTGGATACCGTCACTGCTATGCCCTTTCCGTTTTCCTGCCCTCTCATTGGATATTTCTTGGATACCGTCACTGCTATGCCCTTTCCGTTTTCCTGCCCTCTCATTGGATATTTCTTGGATACCGTCACTGCTATGCCCTTTCTGTTTTCCTGCCCTCTCATTGGATATTTCTTGGATACCGTCACTGCTATGCCCTTTCCATTTTCCTGCCCTCTCATTGGATATTTCTTGGATACCGTCACTGCTATGCCATTTCCGTTATTTCCTTTCCTTAACAAAAAAAAATCTTTTTGTCTCCCTGTTTTTCTCTCTCTTTATCTTGGCTAAAAAAACTATAGTTTTTTAAAAAAAGTGCACTTCCTGTGGGCATAGGATACCTAATCCTGATGTCCACAGGGAGTGCATGTACTGCTTGAGAGAAGCCCACCTTAAAATCCCATGCTCCATTTGTGCTAGATTTAACAACTGGCTGTGAGTGATCATTGCAGTAAGTTAGTTTTGAAAGGGTTCCTTTCCTCTTCTGCTACATTGTCTGCTGCATCTGTTTCAGGGGCTCAACTTCCCACCAAGAAACAAAAGTCTTCCTCAGAGACCAGGGAACACAAAACATGGTCTCCCACCCATTTTCTGAAGCCAGCTCTTGCCTCGAAGCCACCAGCCAAAATTGCAAAAAGATTGGAGCGACCCCTTCGGATCCAACTGTGGGAACAATCAAATCTCCAAGAACCCTCATTTATCTCCGCAGCCCATTTCCCCACAGCTTCCGTCACCTTTTTTCCAAAAAACACTATGGAGGATATAATTTCCCCTGTCCACCTTGTCCTCTACCTGGCCCTCCCAGAGCCTATCCAAAGCAGTTGTGAACATCATGATAAAGAAGTTTCTCAGTGCTCAGATTCAAGCGAGAATGTTATCATCTATATCTCCCATCAGATCTGTGAGCCTACAGCCCACTTCTCATTCACTTATTTCTCCTTCTCTGATCCAGCCAATGATTTTGGAGCCCTTTGGTTTGAGAATACGACAGTCGATGTGTCAGATCCAAAGACAACTGGGTCTTCAACTCTGACTGGTACCTGACTTGTTTGGTGCTGATCCATCTAGAGCTGGACGAGTCTAGGAGATGAAGCTTTTGTGCCGGGTCTAGGTGGATGGGTGCAACTTCAAGGTTGTTGGAGCCATCCCTTCACCTTGGAGCTTCAGCACTGGACAGCATGGGTTTAACTTCACCCTTGCATCTCCCACAGTGAGCAGGATGGAAAGACCTTGCCTGTTGAGGAAATATGTTTTACTACCCCACAGAGACCCTTTTCCAGGATTCAATAAGAAGGTAAAAAGATGTGGTACTGAATGTCACAAGATCTTTTCCAGGACTTGTGAGTGGGAACTTCCCCCAGAGGAAGAGGGGACTTCCAATGGAAGATGCCACCATCCCAGCAGAAGGTTTTGAGATACCTTTTTAGATAAACCCTTCTAGCACTCCTGAAGGGTTGCCCAACTGCTCTTCTCTGGAGACAGTCATGGAGTATTTGTCTATGCACCAAGAAGTCTGGGCATCAATCATAAATGAAAAATGGCACAAAAATTATATCCAGAGGCTATTTCATTCCTTTTTTGTAAACCTCACCAAACAAACAGAAATGGCTCCCTGATATTCCACCTAGTCAGACAGAGTTAGCCACCTTAGAAATTCAAAAGCTGCTTGACAAAAAAGTCATCGAAGAGGTCTCACCAGACCAGACAGGATTTGGAATTTACTCAAGGTTCTTTTTAGTGCCAAAGAAGACAGGGGGCCTGAGACCCATTCTGGATATCAGCAATTTCAATCAGTTATAAAGAACTCCAAGTTCTGGATGATCATGGTTCAGTCCATTCTGCCATTTCTATGAATGAATGATTGGATGTGCTCTGTCAGTCTTCAAGATGCATACGATCACATCAAAATGAACAGATGCTCCCAAAGATATCTACCCTTTTGGCTGGGGGCATGTCACTATTAGTTTAGAACCCTGCCCTTTGGTTTCATCACAGGCCCCAGGGTGTTCACCAAGTGCATGGCAGTGGTAGCAGCTCACCTGAGACTGCTTGGATTCAGAGCGTTTTCATACCTAGATGGCTGGTGCCTCACCACCCCAACCAGGTATCTCTTCAAAAAAGCCAGGGACCACCTGCTCCAACTATATCAGTCTTTAGCCATCACAATCAAATATGCCAAGTCTCTACAACATGTCCAAGTTTTGAAATTCATAGGTGTCCACCTGGACACCACCAGTCAACTAGCATTTCTTCCAACAAACAGCGTACCGTCTATAAGATTTAGAGTGAGACCCTTTCACACCCCTCACCCCAGCAAGACTGGTTCTCCAGGCTTTAGGTTTTATGGCAATCTTGGTCATGATGGCTCAATTCTATATGTGTATTCCTCAATGGACTCTTCAACATCCACTGTCCTCACCAATAAAACTCACTCAAGTTTGCAGAAATTACCTGCTTTGGTGGGTATAATCCAGCAAAGTTTGTAAGGGATACTGCTTTGTGTTTCCACCCCCTAGTAGCCACTGTGACTGCAAATGCCTCCCAATTGTGGGGGGGGGGGACATTTCTTGGGATGGAGATTCCAAGGCATGAGTTTGCTAGAAGAGTCCAATTTGCATATCAATGATCTGACAATGAGGCCGGTCTTCCTAGCTTTGCAGGCCTATCAGGATTCCCTCCCTCTAAACAGACAACATGACCGTGGTTTGGTACATCAACAAACAGGGAGGAACCCAATAATATCCCCTTTGTTGAGAAGCAATGACAGTGCGGAAGTAGGCGATCTCCTCCAATTGCTTTTTATAACAAAGCACATTCTGGGGAAATCCAACATGCTAGCATACAAACCCAGCTGGTCCATTCTGATGCTTCGTGAGTGGTCTCTCAATCAATTAGTGGCGAAAAGGATTTTCCATCGATGGGGTCAACCTTACTGCAATCTCTTTGCCTCTCCCCACAACAAGTCCAGCAGGTTAGTTGCCCTGATTCTTCACCCGGGGGAGTCACCAAAAGATGCCCTAGTCCACATTTTCCCATCCAGTCTCCTTTATGTTTATCCCCCCATACCTTCAATTCCCAAAGTTCTACAGAAAGCACTTCAGTTGAAGAGCAAGGTTATCTTCATTGCCCCTTTGTTGGTCTGGCCAAGTGTGGTTCCCATTTCTTTGGTCTCATCTTCGACATCCACCATGGATACTAGACCTCAGTCCAGATCTGATCTCTATCCCGTAGGGATGGTGCACCTGGACATTGCAAGCCTCAAATTAAATGCATGGTTTCTCCAATTCCTTAGTGGTTAGACAGCTCAGGCTTTCCTCCCCGGTCTGTCAGATATTGCTATCATCCAAGAAAGCCTCCACCAGGAAGATTTACAAGAGTAAGTGGAGAAAGTTTTTGTGTTGGGCCCATAAAAGAGAACTGGACCCCTTTACTTCCCTATTCACATTGTCCTGGATTTCCTAGCACCTACTTTTAAAGAAGGGGCCAGTTTTTCTTCCATCAAAGCTCAGTTAGCATCCATCTCAAATGATCATACTAGACACAATGCACCTTCTCTAGCTTCATCCAAATGATGCAAAGTTTTCCTTAAAGGCTCTTTTTTGCTTAGGCCCCTAGTTAAAGACCCTATTCTACCCTGGGATCTAATGTTGTTACTACAGAGTTTAACTCAGGGCCCAATTGAGTCATTGGCCAAATCTGACCTCAAGTTTCTTTTTCAAATGCAGCCTTTCTAGTGACAATTACCACAGCAAGATGAGCATCTGAACTCCAAGGATTCTCCCCAAAATTCTCTTATTTGGTTTTCCACAAGGATAAGATTTCCTTGCAAATTCTTTTCTGCCAAAAGTAGCTTCAGAGGCAAACATCAACCAGGCCATCAGTTTACCTTTTTTCTTTCCCAACTTCAACAAAGGTGAATACATGCTTCAACTTTTAGACATACCAATACAGCTCCATTTTTATCTCCACAGAACAAAAAACCAGAGGAAAAACAGATCAGTTGTTCATCTTCTTTGCCTCTAACAGATTGGAAAAAACAGTTTCCAAAGTTACTTTAGCAAAATGGTTAACAGACTGCATATCATTTATTTATAGTCAACAAGGTATTTCCTTGCGGAGACCACCTAAAGGTCACTCCACCAGATCCATGGCTACTTCTTCTGCTTTTGGTCCAGAGTTTCCAATGATACATTTGTGCTGTAACCTCTTTGTCTAATGCTCATATCTTTATTTCTCATTGCAAATTGGATAAGATCTCCAGAAACAGGGCTGCTTCTGGTTCTGCAGTACTGCAGATTATCCTTCCAGGAAGGCCATCTAGACTCACGTAGCTGGGGACTCTGTCCCATCAGTTGAGGAATGAATGCAAATGACAACTTCAGACTTTTAAACTCACTCTGCAGCTGGTGTTCGTGCCTTGGTGTTGTATACTCAAGATTATTTTAACCCAGTTGATTACATCCTGAACCAAGATTTCCTTCCTTCAACTGTATCATGGCTTGTTGCTTCTCCTATAAAACTCTCTATGTGGAGGTCTCCTAACAATTATAGTACCAGACAGAAAATAAAATAGTGCAGGTTTGATGTTAAAGAAATACATTACTGCCCATTTTTTAAATAAGTCATTGTAACTGACTAATAAATATCTGTTTTACCCTCCCCCATGTCTGAATAGCTGCATTACTTGAATAAAGAAAACTTGCTGCCTACATCTTGAATGCCACCTCACTGACTGCCCGATTGCCATTACCTCTGCTAGACACGTTTTGGAATTACAAGCACTTTCACACACTCTACCCTTTCTCATTTTCCACAAAGATAGTGTCATTGGGAATGAACCCTCCCTTTCACCCAAAAGTTTCATCTGAAGCAAATCTAAATCAATATATTGACCTGCCGGTCTTTTTTCCGAATTACTCTAGCAAAGGAGAACATATGCTTCATACATTAGATGTTCACTGGCAGCTTAGATTTTATTTACACTGTACCAAACATATTAGAAAATCAACTATTTGTCTCCTTTTCCAAAACAAAAATGGGACACCATGTGCCAAAATGACATTTTCTAAGTGGCTGGTGGACTGATCTTCCTTTGTTTATAAAACTCAAGGACCGTCTCTGCATTCAAAATCTACAGTTCTTTCCACTAGAGCAATAGCTGCCTTTACAGCACTCCTGAAATAAGCTCCTATTAGTGTAGTCTGTGCAGCAGCCACTTCGTCAACAATTCACACCTTTATATCTCATTACAAGTTGGATGTGCAGTCCACAGCTCACACAACTTTTGGCTCAGCCAATCTCCAGAATGTCCTTCCTTAAGTCTCAGGTCCTTTTAGGCAGCTTGGGAATTTGTGCCAAATGTTGAATCAGACATAAATAGGCAACATCAGATACAAAAGTTCTGTACTTACCATAATGATAGATCCGTGTTGTCTCACTTTCATCTAATTCATCATCCTTCCCTCCTTCCTCCTTGCAAATTGCCATATGCAGTCTTCTGGTGTTTGGACAGACCTTGGCTAAGACCCCATCTGTTTAAGGTGACCTTTTCAAGTATAGCAAGCTTAACAAGTTCTTATTTTACACCATGATAGCTTTTTTTAGTAACAAGATAGTTTTTCTATATGATCAGAATAGTCATCAAACTCGATATGAGGTAATTCAGACAGAAGAAGGGAATTGAGAAGTCAGAGTCTTAGACCCAAAGTTCTGGCAGAAGGTGCTGAGGTCAAATCCAATCAAACTGGACTACCTAAACATTGAACCAGATGAAAATGAGATATGGATCTATTGTTATAGTAAATACATAACGTTCATTTCCAAAAAAAGTCTCAAATCTCCCAAAGACATGAACAGTCCGGCAAGTCTGAATGATTATTCAAGAGACCTTGTGAACCCCTCCAAAATGGTCCTCTTTCTTCCTTCAAGAAATCTTAATCTCTGTTTTACTATTTTGCAACAGATAGTTTCAAACAAATGGGTTCTGAAAATCATTCATCAGGGATACAGATGGTAGTGGGAGGAAATTTCTCTTTTACAGGGGTCATTTTTCACCCCCCAGATCAGACTGTTTTCCTTCCACTGGTTCTTCATCACTTGCTGTCCCAGGAAGTGATAGAATCAGTCCCTCATTCCCATGTGAGAAAGGGGTTTTATTCAAGGATGTTCTTAGTGAAAAGAAACAAAATTCTCAGAAACCAGTTCTGGATCTTTCTTTCCTAAACCTGTTTGTGATAGTGCCCAAATTCAAAATGATGTCACTTCACAACCTGTTACCTCCTCTTCCTCGTTCAAGTTTCCTGGCACCGCTAGACTTAAAGATGGTTATCACCACATCCCTATTTATTCAGACTTCAGATGTTTCTTAAGTTTTGTGTGTCTGGATCACAATATTAGTTGTCTACCTTATATTCTGGTCCATCCACTGTACCAAGAGTGTTCACAAAGTGTCTAGCTCCAGTTTTAGCTCATTATAGGCTACAGGGTATCCACATTTTTCCATATTTGGATGACTTGCTTATCCTTGCAGAGTTTTTTTTTCAAAGCATCATGAATCTCTGTTTTGGGTGAAAGATCTCTTTTACTATCTGGGATTCCAAGAAAACATTCAAAAGCCTTTCTTGACTCCTTCACACAGGATTGTGCTCCTGGAATGTCAACTAGACACCTCAGTTCAAACTCCTTTTCTTCCATAGGAAAAAAAATAGATCTTTATAGAGATCTATTTCTAAGGTTTTCCATTCAGACTTTGGTCACTGCGAGGGAATATTTCAGGAAATTGGGTCGTATAGGGTCTATGATTCCCATGATACCCCTGAGAAAGAGACAGTGCTGTCTGAAATCTGTTTGGTCCCAACAGCACTTTTTATCTTTTAAAATCCCAGTTCTGGGGTTTGTCAGAATAGAAATCTTTTGGTGGAGATGACAGATATCCCTAAATCCATGTCTCCCCTTCTCCCTCCCTGCTCCAAAGCAGGCAGTCACCACAGACACCTTGGACTTTGCTTGGGAAGCAGCTTTAGAAGGGATAAAAGTGCATGGGGTGTGGGACAGCAAGGATGGATGCAATAAATAAATATCAAGGAAATGCTTCTCATGATCAATGCACTTCACTTTCTAAAACATATTTGTTTCTTGGGACCTCTTCAAAGTTGTATACGTGATACCACAGTCATGTGGTACATCAACAAGCAAGGCTGAACCAGGTCATATTCCCTTTGCAGACTAGCTATTTTAGCTTAGGATATAGCTTTATATCACAATCTTACTCAACAGGCAACCTACATTCTGTTGCAGAAAAGATGTGCGGCAGGCAAGCTGAGCAGGAGCAGGGCAGACCCTCACAAATGCAAACTAGATAAGGGGGCAAGGCCTTCCAAGATTTGCTCCATTTGTGGGGAGTTTCTCAAGTAGAACTCTTTGCCCTCCTCACTGAACAATTAACTGATAAGATTATGTTCCAGGACACCATGCAAGAAGACCTGGAAGACAGATACCTTTTCTTTTTCCTTGGACAGGAATGTTCCTGTATGCTTTTCCAATCTTTCCAGTAATGCCCAGGGTACTTCTGAAGATCCAAAAGGAATCCCCAAGATCATTGCGTTGACTCTCTTCCAGCCCAGGCAACCATGGTTCTGCCTTGTTTTGGAAATGACCAGGGGCAATTACCACAAGCTTCCTCACAGACAGGATCTACTCACATAAGAACATGGGTGTTTGATACACCCCAACATCAGTCTTCACTTGACTGCCTGGATAATTAGGGTCTTAATTCTTTTTAGGCACCTGTTTACTGAGGATGTGCAACAGGTACTAATGGAAGCTACTGGAAGATCATATATCAGCAAATGGATTCTAGTTGGTGCCAACAACATAACCAGCATTCACTCAGGCTACTTGTCCTCTGGTTCTACAATATTTATGTGAGTTACTATCCTATGGCCTTTCTTATTCATCATTTATTGGCCATTTCATTACGCCTGGCCATGGATCTTCCTCTTTCAACGCAGTCTTATGTCAAAATATTCTTGAAATGGATTTGGCATGAGAGACCTCCAGGGAAACTGGTGTATCCTTTTTGGGATCTTAATTTTATGTTAGAGAAGCTAACACTTCATATGCTCATCGGTAATTACTAGCATAGCTGCCCTTGTGGGCTGTTTTCATCCCTCTCCATATTCAATTGCAACTTGGATCTATGAATAGGAAACAGAAAACTTACCCCAGGACTGCTCCTTGTACCACTAAGGGGCAGATGCAACTCCTAAATGCTTTATCCCATGCATGCGTGCCTTTAAAGTATCTGTGATATGATCCCAGTTATTCTTGTTAGGGATAATATATAGTTATCAATCATGGGATGGGTAAGGCCAATCTCTAACCAAATGGGGTAGGGTAATTTGAGCACAAAAAGGGAAACTGGTTAGGCTTAAAATGGCCCACAAGGGCAGCTAACTGAGTACTTACCTATGAACTTATTATATTTCATGGAATTCTCCCTGCTCTGACATAAAGTGCTCTCAAGAGTTATTATATATATGTAAGTAGCTGGGATGGGTATGCAGCCCTTACAGCAAGGATTCAAGGAAGTGAAGCCCCCTCATGAAAAGTACTTTACTTACTATTACAGCAAGCATCAACGTTTGTTTTTGGAGAAAAGCATATGATTGGTCACAGTTTTCAGGTTCAGAATTGTGTATATCAAGAAACTGTCATGCAGATGACTGGGAGAGATAAAAATGGATAGCAGTACCTGTGCCGTACCTGTTAAAAAGGGGACGTGCTTATTCATCTAGTGATGAAAGATCCTGAAATCACACCTGTAAGTCTGCACAGTTTTGGGCACCCCATGTCTACAAGAACATACATGAGACCAAGGCCATCCAGCAGAAAGCAATCAAACTGGTGAAGGATATGTCCAGAGATAAAAGGGGCATATATGTCCTAAAGGTAAGTGAAGAGATGATACAGATACTCCAAAATACCTCTTTAGAAAAATCTCCCTCTTTGAGGAGGGTGCACTGATGTAGTGAAAAGGTGATGTCTGCAGTACTGCAGCAGGATGAGGGAACACAAGCATTTTTTCAGAGTAAACGAACAGCAGATCCAGAAGGGTCTTCTGAAGAGACAGAAATTCAGAACTATGGGAAACATAAACATGTCTATAAAAGATGTCAAGGAATGGTGTCATTTCTTGAAAGGAAACATTGGGAACTTTAATATGTGATTTATTTCTTTAATATGTGATTTATTTCTTTAATATGTGATTTATTTCTTTAATATATGATTTATTTCTTTAATATGTGATTTATTTCTTTAATATGTGATTTATTTCTTTAATATGTGATTTAGTTCTTTAATATGTGATTTATTTCTTTAATATGTGATTTATTTCTTTAATATGTGATTTATTTCTTTAATATATGATTTATTTCTTTAATATGTGATTTATTTCTTTAATATGTGATTTATTTCTTTAATATGTGATTTATTTGCATGCTTATTAGTTTACTGCTTTAGTAAAATGCTCTTTTCAGCTATGAGCCGGAGAGTGGCACATTACAAAAATAAATGTAACATGAAGACATTGTGCATTTCACTATGGTTAGAGCATTAGCCAAGAATGCTTAGCTATGTAGTGCAGAGGGAAAAAGTCCTGACTGTGACCAGAAGATCAGAGAATAATTAGTGGCTTGAGCATCAGAAAAGTGGAGCAAGGGAGAGTAGGAATTAAGTGGCCATCTCTAGCTCACCTATGCTGGTAGGAATGAAACTCGGTTGCACAATGGCTGATTGCTCCCATGAAAGCAGAGGCTTGTACAACAGCAAGAACCATGAACTGGATGACATGGGCTTGGTGATGGCAACCCACAGGATGTGCAAGACGGAGTATTCATGTGTCTAGGGGAGGGCATATGAAGCACCGGAAGCCCATATCAGGCACCAGGGGTGAGGGTTAAGGATCTAGAGGAAAACCATTGTCCGCATTCATTATGAGTTGGGCAGTAGCAGTAGTTCTGCACTGAGGGACACTGAATGCTTGTCCTAAGGCCACAGCCTGGGACAGAAAGTGAGAAAAGCCTGGATGTGGGAAAAAGGGTTCAATGATTTTTGAGCAGTTGCACTGGTACATACCCGAGTGGTGCTGTTAGGTTACACCTGACTTTTGAACAGTTGCACTGGTATGTATCTTAGTGGTACTGTTAAGTTACACATGATTTCTGAACAGTGGCACTGGTACGTAGCCAAGTGGTGCTGTTAGGTTACACCTGAATTTTGAACAGTTGCACTGGTACGTATCCAAGTGATGCTGTTAGGTTACACCTGATTTTTGAAAAATTGCACTGGTACATACCCGAGTGGTGCTGTTAGGTTACACCTGACATTTGAACAGTTGCACTGATATGCATCCTAGTGATGCTGTTATGTTGCACGTGACTTTTGAACAGTTGCACTGGTACGTATCCTAGTGGTGCTGTTAGGTTACACCTGAATTTTGAACAGTTGCACTGACACGTATCCTAGTGGTGCTGTTATGTTACACATGATTTTTGAACAGTTGCACTGGTACGTATCCTAGTGGTGCTGTTAGGTTACACATGATTTTTGAACAGTTGCACTGGTACGTATCCAAGTGATGCTGTTAGGTTACACCTGATTTTTGAAAAATTGCACTGGTACATACCCGAGTGGTGCTGTTAGGTTACACCTGACATTTGAACAGTTGCACTAGTATGTATCCTAGTGGTGCTGTTAGGTTACACATGACTTTTGAACAGTTGCACTGGTACGTATCCTAGTGGTGCTGTTAGGTTACACATGATTTTTGAACAGTTGCACTGGTACGTATCATAGCCATAATGATAGTTTACACATGGTTTTGAACAGTTGCACTGGTATGTTTCCTAGTGGTGATGTTAGGTTACACCTGACTTTTGAACAGTTGCACTTGTACATATCCTAGTGGTGCTGTTAGGTTACACATGATTTTTGAACAATTGCACTGGTACATATCCTAGTGGTGCTGTTAGGTTACACATGACTTTTGAACAGTTGCACTGGTACGTATCTTAGTGGTGCTGTTGGGTTGCACATGACTTTTGAACAGTTGCACTGGTACGTATCCTAGTGGTGTTGTTAGGTTACACGTGATTTTTGAACGGTTGAACTGGTACGTATCCTAATGGTGCTGTTAGGTTACACATGCTTTTGAACAGTTGCACTGGTATGTATCCTAGTGGTGCTGTTAGGTTACATGTGATTTCTGAACAGTTGCACTGTTACGTATCATAGTGGTGCCATTAGGTTACATGTGATTTTTGAACAGTTGAACTGGTATATATCCTAGTGGTGCTGTTAGGTTACACGTGATGTGATTTTTGAACTGTTGCACTTGTACGAATCCTAGTGGTGCTGTTACATTACACATGATTTTTGAACAGGTGCACTGATACGTATCCTAGTGGTAATGTTAGGTTACACATGATTTTTCAACAGTTGTACTGGTACGTATCCTAGTGGTGCTGTTAGGTTATGCATGCTTTTGAACAGTTGCACTGGTATGCATCCCAGTGGTGCTGTTAGGTTACACATGATTTTTGAACAGTTGCATTGGTATATATCCTAGTGGTGCTGTTAGGTTACACGTGACATAATTTTTGAATAGTTGTACTGGTACATATCCTAGTGGTGCTGTTACATTACACATGATTTTTGAACAGTTGCACTGGTACGTATCCTAATGGTAATGTTAGGTTACACATAATTTTTGTAATGGTAATGTTAGGTTACACATGATTTTTGAACAGTTGCACTGATACACAGCCTAGTCATGCTGTTAGGTTACACATGATTTTTGAACAGTTGCACTGGTACATATCCTAGTGGTGCTGTTAGGTTAAGAAATCACAAAGTGAACCAATGATAAAGTGGAACCAACAATGAAAAACATAAAGCTCCAAAGCAAAAGAAAGTTTCACATCTTTGTACCAATATAAACAAAGCTTTCAGACAAAGTCCTTCTTCAGTGTTAATTAAATTGGTGCAACATTGTGGAGCTTTCTTTTGTTTTGGTGCTGTTAGGTTACACATTACTTTTGAACAGTTGCACTGGTACATATCCTAGTGATGCTGTTTTTAGTGGTGCTGTTAGGTTACACATGACTTTTGAACAGTTGCACTGGTACGTGTCCTAATGGTGATGTTGGGTTGCACATGACTTTTGAACAGTTGCACTGGTACATATCCTAGTGTTGCTGTTAGGTTACATGTGATTTTTGAACAGTTGCAGTGTACATATCCTAGTGGTGTAGGTTACACATGATTTTTGAACAGTTGCATCGGTACATATACTAATGGTAATGTTAGGTTACACATGATTTTTAAACAGTTGCACTGGTACATAGCCTAGTGGTGCTGTTAGGTTACACATGATTTTTGAACAGTTGCACTGGTACGTATCCTAGTGGTGCTGTTAGGTTAGCCATGCTTTTGAACAGTTGCACTGGTATGTATCCGAGTGGGGCTGTTAAGTTGCACATGATTTTTGAACAGTTGCACTAGTATGTATCCTAGTGGTGCTGTTAGGTTACACATGATTTTTGAAAATTTGCACTGGTACGTATCATAGTGGTGCTGTTAGGTTACACATGATTGTTGAACAGTTGCACTGGTACATGTCCTAGTGGTGCTATTGGGTTGCTCATGATTTTTGAGCAGTTGCACTGGTACGTACCCGAGTGGTGCTGTTAGGTTACACCTGACTTTTGAACAGTTGCACTGGTACATATCCTAGTGATGCTGTTAGGTTACACCTGATTTTTGAAAAATTGCACTGGTACATATCCTAGTGGTACTTTTAGGTTACACATGATTTTTGAACAGTTGCACTGGTACATACCCGAGTGGTGCTGTTAGGTTACACTTGAATTTTGAACAGTTGCACTGATATGCATCCTAGTGATGCTGTTAGGTTGCACATGACTTTTGAACAGTTGCACTGGTACGTATCCTAGTGGTGCTGTTAGGTTACACATGATTTTTGAACAGTTGCACTGGTATGTATCCTAGTGGTGCTGTTAGGTTACACCTGAATTTCGAACAGTTGCACTGACACGTATCCTAGTGGTGCTGTTAGGTTACACATGATTTTTGAACAGTTGCCCTGTTACATATACTAGTGGTGCTGTTAGGTTACACATGATTTTTGAACAGTTGCACTGGTACGTATCATAGCCATATTGATAGTTTACACATGCTTTTGAACAGTTGCACTGGTATGTTTCCTAGTGGTACTGTTAGGTTACACCTGACTTTTGAACAGTTGTACTTGTACATATCCTAGTGGTGCTGTTAGGTTACACATGATTTTTGAACAATTGCACTGGTACGTATCCTAGTGGTGCTGTTATGTTACACGTGATTTTTGAATGGTTGCACTGGTACGTACCCTAGTGGTGCTGTTAGGTTATACATGCTTTTGAACAGTTGCATTGGTATGTATCCTAGTGGTGCTGTTAGGTTACAGGTGATTTTTGAACAGTTGCACTGGTATGTATCCTAGTGGTGCTGTTAGGCTACACATGACATGATTTTTGAACAGTTGCACTGGTACGTATCCTAGTGGTAATGTTAGGTTACACATGATTTTTGAACAGTTGCACTGGTACATATCCTAGTGGTGCTGTTAGGTTACACATGCTTTTGATCAGTTGCACTGGTATGTGTCCTAGTGGTGATGTTGGGTTGCACATGACATTTGAACAGTTACACTGGTACATATCCTAGTGGTGCTATTAGGTTACACATGACGTAATTTATGAATATATGTACTGGTACGTATCCTAGTCGTGCTGTTACGTTACACATGATTTTTGAACAGTTGCACAGGTACGTACCCTAATGGTAATGTTAGGTTACACATGATTTTTGAACAGTTGCACTAATACTTATCCTAGTGGTGCTGTTAGGTTATACCTGACTTTTGAACAGTTGCACTGGCATGTATCCTAGTGGTGCTGTTAAGTTACACATGATTTTTGAACAGTTGCACTGGTATATATCCTAGTGGTGCTGTTAGGTTAAGAAATCAAAAAGTGAATCAATGATAAAGTGGAACCAACAATGAAAAACATAAAGCTCCAAAGCAAAATAAAGTTTCACAACGTTGTACCAATATGCTTTGAATATAAACAAAGCTTTCAGACAAAGTCCTTCTTCAGTGTTAATTAAATTGATGCAACATTGTGTAGCTTTTTTTTTTTGTTTTGGTGCTGTTAGGTTACACATGACTTTTGAACAGTTGCACTGGTACATATCCTAGTGGTGCTGTTACATTACCCATACATTTGAACAGTTGCACTGGTATGCATCCGAGTGGTGCTGTTAAGTTGGACATGATTTTTGAACAGTTGCACTGGTACATATCCTAGTGGTGCTGTTAGGTTACACATGCTTTTGAACAGTTGCACTGGTATGTATCCTAATGGTGCTGTTAGGTTACATGTGATTTTTGAACAGTTGCACTGGTATGTATCCTAGTGGTGCTGTTAGGTTACCCGTGACATAATTTTTGAACAGTTGCATTGGTACTTATCCTAGTGGTGCTGTTATGTTACACATGATTTTTGAACAGTTGCACTGGTACGTATCCTAGTGGTAATGTTAGGTTACACATGATTTTTGAACAGTTGCACTGCTACATATCCTAGTGGTGCTGTTAGGTTAAGAAATCACAAAGTGAACCAATGATAAAATGGAACCAACAATGAAAAACATAAAGCTCCAAAGCAAAAGAAAGTTTCACAACGTTGTACCAATATGCTTTTAATATAAATAAAGCTTTCAGACAAAGTCCTTCTTCTGTGTTAATTAAATTGGTACAACATTATGAAACTTTCTTTTGCTTTGGTGCTGTAAGGTTACACATGACTTTTGAACAGTTGCACTGGTACATATTCTAGTGGTGCTGTTAGGTTACACATGATTTTTGAACAGTTGCACTGGTACGTATCCTAATGGTAATGTTAGATTACACATGATTTTTGAACAGTTGCACTGGTACGTAGCCTAGTGGTGCTGTTAGCTTACACATGATTTTTGAAGAGCTGCACTGGTATGTATCCTAGTAGTACTGTTAGGTTACCTATGCTTTTGAACAGGTGCACTGGTATGTATCCCAGGTTACATGTGATTTTTGAACAGTTGCACTGGTATGTATCCTCGGTGCTGCTAGGTCACACATGATTTTTGAAAAGTTGCACTGGTACATATCATAGTGGTGCTGTTAGGTTACACACGATTTTTGAACAGTTGCACTGGCATGTATCCTAATGGTGTTGTTAGGTTACACATGATTTTTGAACAGTTGCACTGGTACATATCTTAGTAGTGCTGTTAGGTTAAAAAATCACAAAGTGAACCAATGATAAACTGGAACCAAGAACGAAAAACATAAAGCTCCAAAGCAAAAGAAAGTTTCACAACGTTGTACCAATATGCTTTTAATAAAAGTACAATGGAAGAACCAGGAATCCAGGACACCAGTTGCTATTTAAAACACTCCATCTTTAATAACAAAAAAAAAACGTTTTAGCGCTTTCATCTTCAAATGGAAGACTTCATCAGAAAAGGTTTCTGATGAAGTCTTCCATTTGAAGATGAAAGCGCTAAAACGTTTTTTTTTGTTATTAAAGATGGAGTGTTTTAAATAGCAACTTCTTCCATTGTACTTTTTGGTATCTTGTATTTGTACTAATGCTTTTAATAAAAACAAAGCTTTCAGACAAAGTCCTTCTTCAGTGATAATTAAATTGGTACGACATCGTGGAACTTCCTTTTGCTTTCATGCTGTTAGGTTACACATGACTTTTGAACAGTTGCACTGGTACATATTCTAGTGGTGCTGTTAGGTTACACATGACTTTTGAACAGTTGCACTGGTACATATCCTAGTGATGCTGTTAGTCTACAAATAAATTTGAACAGTTGCACAGGTACGTATCCTTGTGGTGCTGTTAGGTTACACATGACTTTTGAACAGTTGCACTGGTATGCATCCTAATGGTAATGTTAGGTTACACATGATTTTGAACAGTTGCACTGGTACATAGCCTAGTGGTGCTGTTAGGTTAAACATTATTTTTGAACAGTTGCACTGGTATATATCCTAGTCGTGCTGTTAGGTTCCCCATGCTTTTGAACCGGTGCAGTGGTATGTATCCTCATGGTGCTGTTAGGTTACACTTGACTTTGTAACAGGTCTCTGGTACATATCCTAGTGGTACTGTTAGGTTACACATGATTTTTGAACAGTTGCACTGGTACGTATCATAGTGGTGCTGTTAGGTTACACGTGATTTTTGAACAGTTGCACTGGTACATATCCCAGTGGTGCTGTTACATTACCCTTGCTTTTGAACAGGTGCACTGGTATGTATCCTAGTGGTGCTGTTAGATTACACCTGACTTGGTCACAGGTCTCTGGTACATATCCTAGTGGTACTGTTAGGTTACACATGATTTTTTTGAACAGTTGCACTCGTACGTATCATAGTGGTGCTGTTAGGTTATATGTGATTTTTGAACAATTGCACTGGTATGTATCCTAGTGGTGCTGTTAGGTTACACGTTACATGATTTTTGAACAGTTTCTCTGGTACGTATCCTAGTGGTGCTGTTGCATTGCACATGATTTATGAACAGTTGCACTGGTACGTATCCTAGTGGTAATGTTAGATTACATGGGGGGTGGGTTTTGGCATAATGGTTAAGGTGTTTGCCTTACAAACACAAGGTGCAGGGTTTGATTCTCATATGGGGTAATTGGCTATGCTTAAAAAAATGGCCCAAAAGGGCAGTTAGCCTAGTACTAATCTATGAACCTATGAACCTGACTTTTGAACAGTTGCACTGGTATGTATCCTACTGGTGCTATTAGGTTACACATAGGTTCATAGGTTGGTACAATCCAACCTTCAAACACTGGACCACATGACTTTTGAACAGTTGCACTGGTACGTATCCTAGTGATGCTGTTAGGTTATACATGATTTTTGAACAGTTGCACTGGTACATATCCTGGTGGTAATGTTAGGTTACACATGATTTTTTAACAGTTGCAATGGTACATATCCTAGTGGTGCTGTTAGGTTACAACCAACTTTTGAAAAGTTGACCTGGTATGTATCCTAATGGTCCAGTTAGGTTACACATGATTTTTGAACAGTTGCCCTGGTACATATCATAGTTGTGCTGTTAGGTTACACGTAATTTTTGAACAGTTGCACTGGTACATATCATAATGATGCTGTTAGGTTACACATGATTGTTGAACAGTTGCGCACTGGTATGTATCCTAGTGGTGCTGTTAGGTTACACATCATTGTTGAACAGTTGCCCTGGTATGTATCTTAGTGGTATTGTTAGGTTACACCTGTCTTTTAACAGTTGCACTGGTACGTATTATAGTGGTTCTGTTAGGTTAGATATGATTTTTGATCAGTTAAACTGGTACATATCATAGTTTTGCTGTTAGGTTACACATGAGTTTTGAAAGTTGCACTGGTACGTATCCTAGTGGTGCTGTTAGGTTACACATGATTTTTAAACAGTTGCACTGGTAAGTATCCTAGTGGTAATGTTAGGTTACACATGATTTTTTAACAATTTCACTGGTACATATCCTAGTGGTGCTGTTAATTTACACATGATTTTTGAGCAGTTGCACTGGTACGTATCCAAGTGGTGCTGTTAGGTTACACATGATTTTTGAACAGTTGCACTGGTAGGTATCATAGTGGTGCTGTTAGGTTACACATGATTTTTGAACAGTTGTGCTGGTATGTATCCTAGTGGTGCTGTTAGGTTACACATGATTTTTTAACAATTTTACTGGTACATATCCTAGTGGTGCTATTAATTTACACATGATTTTTGAACAGTTGCACTGGTACATGTCCTAGTGGTGCTGTTAAGTTACACATGATGTTTGAACAGCTGCACTGGTAGGTATCATAGTGGTGCTGTTAGGTTACACATGATTTTTGAACAGTTGCGCTGGTATGTATCCTAGTGGTGCTGTTAGGTTACACATGATTTTTTAACAATTTCACTGGTACATATCCTAGTGGTGCTATTAATTTACACATGATTTTTGAACAGTTGCACTGGTACGTGTCCTAGTGGTGCTGTTAGGTTACACATGATTTTTGAACAGTTGCACTGGTACATATCCTAGTGGTGCTGTTAGGTTACACATGATGTTTGAACAGTTGCACTGGTAGGTATCATAGTGGTGCTGTTAGGTTACACATGATTTTTGAACAGTTGCACTATCCTGGTAGTGCTGTTAGGTTACAGAATAAAAAACAAACTGAGTAGCGTAGTAGTTTAATCACAAGAACAAAGCTTTCAGGTTAAAAACCCTTCATCAGAAAGCTTTGTTCTTGTGATTAAACTACTACGCTACTCAGTTCGGTTTTTATTTTGTTGCTTTTTTGTTCGAGCTGTGTTTCACTTAAATCCGTGATTGATTTGTTTGTTTTATCATAGTGCTGTTAGGTTACACATGATTTCTGAACAGTTGCACTGGTACATATCCTAGTGGTGTTGTTAGGTTACACATGACTTTTGAACAGTTGCACTGATATGTATCCTAGTGGTGCTCTTAGGGTACACATGATTTCTGAACAGTTGCACTGGTACGTATCCTAGTTGTGCTGTTAGGTTATACATTATATTTGAACAGTTGCACTGGTACATAACCTGGTGGTAATGTTAGGTTACACATGACTTTTGAACAGTTGCACTGGTACATATTCTAGTGGTGCTGTGAGGTTACACATGACTTTTGAACAGTTGCACTGGTATGTATCCTAGTGGTGCTGTTAGGTTACACATGATTTTTGAGCAGTTGCACTGGTACGTATCCAAGTGGTGCTGTTAGGTTACACATGATTTTTGAACAGTTGCACTGGTAGGTATCATAGTGGTGCTGTTAGGTTACACATGGTTTTTGAACAGTTGTGCTGGTATGTATCCTAGTGGTGCTGTTAGGTTACACATGATTTTTTAACAATTTCACTGGTACATATCCTAGTGGTGCTATTAATTTACACATGATTTTTGAACAGTTGCACTGGTACATGTCCTAGTGGTGCTGTTAAGTTACACATGATGTTTGAACAGCTGCACTGGTAGGTATCATAGTGGTGCTGTTAGGTTACACATGATTTTTGAACAGTTGCGCTGGTATGTATCCTAGTGGTGCTGTTAGGTTACACATGATTTTTTAACAATTTCACTGGTACATATCCTAGTGGTGCTATTAATTTACACATGATTTTTGAACAGTTGCACTGGTACGTGTCCTAGTGGTGCTGTTAGGTTACACATGATTTTTGAACAGTTGCACTGGTACATATCCTAGTGGTGCTGTTAGGTTACACATGATGTTTGAACAGTTGCACTGGTAGGTATCATAGTGGTGCTGTTAGGTTACACATGATTTTTGAACAGTTGCACTATCCTGGTAGTGCTGTTAGGTTACAGAATAAAAAACAAACTGAGTAGCGTAGTAGGTTAATCATAAGAACAAAGCTTTCAGGTTAAAAACCCTTCATCAGAAAGCTTTGTTCTTGTGATTAAACTACTACGCAACTCAGTTCGGTTTTTATTTTGTTGCTTTTTTGTTCGAGCTGTGTTTCACTTAAATCCGTGATTGATTTGTTTGTTTTATCATAGTGCTGTTAGGTTACACATGACTTTTGAACAGTTGCACTGGTACATATCCTAGTGGTGTTGTTAGGTTACACATGACTTTTGAACAGTTGCACTGATATGTATCCTAGTGGTGCTCTTAGGGTACACATGATTTCTGAACAGTTGCACTGGTACGTATCCTAGTTGTGCTGTTAGGTTATACATTATATTTGAACAGTTGCACTGGTACATAACCTGGTGGTAATGTTAGGTTACACATGACTTTTGAACAGTTGCACTGGTACATATTCTAGTGGTGCTGTGAGGTTACACATGACTTTTGAACAGTTGCACTGGTATGTATCCTAGTGGTGCTGTTAGGTTACACATGATTTTTGAACAGTTGCACTGGTACGTATCCTAGTGGTGCTGTTAGGTTACACATGATTTTTGAACAGTTGCACTGGTACATATCCTAGTGGTGCTGTTAGGTTACACATGATGTTTGAACAGTTGCATTGGTAGGTATCAAGTGGTGCTGTTAGGTTACACATGATTTTTGAACTTTTGCACTATCCTGGTAGTGCTGTTAGGTTACAGAATAAAAAACAAACTGAGTAGCGTAGTAGTTTAATCACAAGAACAAAGCTTTCAGGTTAAAAACCCTTCATCAGAAAGCTTTGTTCTTGTGATTAAACTACTACGCTACTCAGTTCAGTTTTTATTCTGTTGCTTTTTTGTCCGAGCTGTGTTTCACTTAAATCCGTGATTGATTTGTTTGTTTTATCATAGTGCTGTTAGGTTACACATGATTTCTGAACAGTTGCACTGGTACATATCCTAGTGGTGTTGTTAGGTTACACATGACTTTTGAACAGTTGCACTGATATGTATCCTAGTGGTGCTCTTAGGGTACACATGATTTCTGAACAGTTGCACTGGTATGAATCCAAGTTGTGCTGTTAGGTTATACATGATTTTTGAACAGTTGCACTGGTACATAACCTGGTGGTAATGTTAGGTTACACATGACTTTTGAACAGTTGCACTGGTACATATTCTAGTGGTGCTGTTAGATTACACATGATTTCTGAACAGTTGCACTGGTACGTATCCTAATGGTGCTGTTAGGTTACACATGATTTCTGAACAGTTGCACTGGTAAGTATCCTAGTGGTGCTGTTAGGTTACACATGATGTTTGAACAGTTGCACTGGTACATATCCTAGTGGTGCTGCTAGGTTACACATGATTTTTGAACAGTTGCACTGGTATGTATCCTAATGGTAAAGTTAGGTTACACATGATTTTTGAACAGTTGAACTGGTACATATCCTAGTATTGTTGTTAGGTTACATGTGATTTTTAAACAGTTACAATGGTTCGTATCCTAGTGGTGCTGTTAGGTTACACATGATTTTTGAACAGTTGCACTGGTAAGTATCCTAGTGGTAATGTTAGGTTACACATGATTTCTTAACAGTTTCACTGGTACATATCCTAGTGGTGCTGTTAATTTACACATGATTTTTGAACAGTTGCACTGGTACATATCCTAGTGGTGCTGTTAGGTTACACATGATGTTTGAACAGTTGCACTGGTAGGTATCAAAGTGGTGCTGTTAGGTTACACATTTTTGAACAGTTGCATTATCCTGGTAATGCTGTTAGGTTACAGAATAAAAAGCAAACTGAGTAGCGTAGTAGTTTAATCACAAGAACAAAGCTTTCAGGTTAAAAACCCTTCATCAGAAAGCTTTGTTCTTGTGATTAAACTACTACGCTACTCAGTTCAGTTTTTATTCTGTTGCTTTTTTGTCCGAGCTGTGTTTCACTTAAATCCATGATTGATTTGTTTGTTTTATCATAGTGCTGTTAGGTTACACATGATTTCTGAACAGTTGCACTGGTACATATCCTAGTGGTGTTGTTAGGTTACACATGACTTTTGAACAGTTGCACTGATATGTATCCTAGTGGTGCTCTTAGGGTACACATGATTTCTGAACAGTTGCACTGGTACGTATCCTAGTAGTGCTGTTAGGTTATACATGATTTTTGAACAGTTGCACTGGTACATAACCTGGTGGTAATGTTAGGTTACACATGACTTTTGAACAGTTGCTCTGTTACATATCCTAGTGGTGCTGTTAGATTACACATGATTTCTGAACAGTTGCACTGGTACATATCCTAGTGGTGCTGCTAGGTTGCACATGATTTTTGAACAGTTGCACTGGTATGTATCCTAATGGTAAAGTTAGGTTACACATGATTTTTGAACAGTTGAACTGGTACATATCCTAGTATTGCTGTTAGGTTACATGTGATTTTTGAACAGTTACATTGGTACATATCCTAGTGGTGCTGCTAGGTTACACATGATTTTTGAACAGTTGCACTGGTATGTATCCTAATGGTAAAGTTAGGTTACACATGATTTTTGAACAGTTGAACTGGTACATATCCTAGTATTGCTGTTAGGTTACATGTGATTTTTGAACAGTTACACTGGTTCGTATCCTAGTGGTGCTGCTAGGTTACACATGATTTTTGAACAGTTGCACTGGTATATATCCTAATGATAAAGTTAGGTTACACATGATTTTTGAACAGTTGAACTGGTACATATCCTAGTATTGCTGTTAGGTTACATGTGATTTTTGAACAGTTACACTGGTTCGTATCCTAGTGGTGCTGTTAGGTTACACATGATTTTTGAACAGTTGTACTGGTAAGTATCCTAGTGGTAATGTTAGGTTACACATGATTTCTTAACAGTTTCACTGGTACATATCCTAGTGGTGCTGTTAATTTACAGATGATTTTTGAACAGTTGCACTGGTACGTATCCTAGTGGTGCTGTTAGGTTACACATGATTTTTGAACAGCTGCACTGGTTCGTATCCTAGTGGTGCTGTTACATTACACATGATTTTTGAACAGTTGCCCTGGTACATATCCTAGTTGTGCTGTTAGGTTATACATGACTTTTGAACAGTTGCACTGGTACGTATCCTAGTGGTGCTGTTAGTTTACACATGATTTTTGAACAGTTGCACTAGTAGGTATCATTGTGGTGCTGTTAGGTTACACATGATTTTTGAACAGTTGCACTGGTTCGTTACACATGATTTTTGAACAGTTGCACTGGTACATATCCTAGTGGTGCTGTTAGGTTACACATGATGTTTGAACAGTTGCACTGGTAGGTATCATAGTGGTGCTGTTAGGTTACACATGATTTTTGAACAGTTGCACTATCCTGGTAGTGCTGTTAGGTTACAGAATAGTTTAATCACAAGAACAAAGCTTTCAGGTTAAAACCCTTCATCAAGCTTTGTTCTTGTGATTTAAACTACTACTACTCAGTGTGTCATTATTTTGTTGCTTTGTTCGAGCTGTGTTTCACTTAAATCCGTGATTGATTTGTTTGTTTTATCATAGTGCTGTTAGGTTACACATGATTTCTGAACAGTTGCACTGGTACATATCCTAGTGGTGTTGTTAGGTTACACATGACTTTTGAACAGTTGCACTGATATGTATCCTAGTGGTGCTCTTAGGGTACACATGATTTCTGAACAGTTGCACTGGTACGTATCCTAGTTGTGCTGTTAGGTTATACATGATTTTTGAACAGTTGCACTGGTACATAACCTGGTGATAATGTTAGGTTACGCATGACTTTTGAACAGTTGCTCTGTTACATATCCTAGTGGTGCTGTTAGATTACACATGATTTCTGAACAGTTGCACTGGTACGTATCCTAGTGGTGCTGTTAGGTTACACATGACGTTTGAACAGTTGCCCTGGTACATATCCTAGTGGTGCTGCTAGGTTACACATGATTTTTGAATAGTTGCACTGGTACGTATCCTAATGGTAAAGTTAGGTTACACATGATTTTTGAACAGTTGAACTGGTACATATCCTAGTGGTGCGGTTAGGTTACATGTGATTTTTGAACAGCTGCACTAGTGGTGCTTTTAAGTTTTGACTTGAAGCAGATATATATCATTGTCTGTTTCTAACATCTTGCAGAATTGGATTTCATGTAACAGGTGCAATATTTGAAAATATTACTTTCATTTTATTATTTTTTTTTTATTTGTTTGTTTACTTGGTGAATCCACTAGGTACAGGCTTCCTTTCAAAGGTGACTGGGAGTACTGTATGGTCATGCGACTTGGTCCGAGTCATAAAGCATGCAAATGAAGGTTGAGGGATTCAAACCTTTTATTTCAGTATGAACCTTGTTAGTAGGCCAGAGTTGTAAGTGGCAGTTTTTTGGTATTTACTAGTTTGATATTTGGCTTAGAAAGTGTCAAACCATCTTGGTTCTTAGTTATTTAAGGATTATGATTTGTTACTGTATGTATTTGTTTAATTATTTATTTCAGTTTTCTTACCAGGGAAGAGATTCGATCAGAAAAGACCAGTTTCAGGCTCAACTGAGGTCATGCAGAGGCAACTACAATTTCAATTATATTGATAAAATGACAACAGATGCAAGGCATGCAAAGAAGACAATGAAAATACAAGTAGGTGTTACAACCAATTAACTATCATATAATACATAAATTATGTTATAAAGTGAACATATATTTTGACAATCCAGTTAATGAAAGAGAAAGGGGAATGAACTAAAAAGACAGTGTGAACTAAAGATGAGAAACAGTAAAATGGCTAAGTTCTCATGTACAGGATATGACCATATTATGATCAGATGTACAAGAGCAACAGGGAGACTGAAGGACGGGATTAGAGTGGTCGTACTTTCACTCCTGAGTTCCAGACAAGGGTAGTAATCCATATGAAGTAGTTTAAAAATGATTGGTGCCAGTAGCAGAATGTGGAGTGGGCTGTTGGTAAACAGGGGACAGGGGAGGAAGGTATGGGCAGTTTTGGTCATTCTGGGGATGGTGGACATGAGTCAGTGATTTTATTAACTGTTGCTTGTGTACAGCAGCATTAAGTGCTGAGCCCAGAGTACTTAGGAGGGCTTATTCTGTTGGGATTAGGTAATTTATAAGAGTAGCTGTCCCAGCCTAAAATTTTAGGGAATTTGGGATTTTATAGCACAGCCTAAAGTTGTTGAGAATTTACCTACACTGGCTTCAGACTGATGTTTAAAGGTGAGAAGGGGTCTACCTAAATGCGTACCTGTTTTGTATCTGATGCTGAATCAAGGGTCTCTTGTCGGAGTTAATATTTTTAAAGCTGGAACAACTGTTGGTAGTATATAGTAAACAGCATACTGGCTATCTTTTTGTAAGCTCATTATTTTAAAAGCATGTCCAGAGGCCTGAGATTAGTCAACATGACTGAATCACCTTGAGCCATATTTTACACAGTCAAGTGGCTAGCCCTGCTACAGTGCATGGTCTGTGATCTGCCTTTTCCTGTCTTGAGGATACCTTGCACCACAGTAGATGCTGAAATCGGTTGGTCTATACAACTCTTCCCCCTATAGGGCACCAGGTAAGGTATAAAACTCCTGTCAAATTGCATGAAATTTCTGGAGAGGGTGATTGATAAATGGATGTGCAGAGTAGTAGAAAGTAAGATGGGAGATGAGCAGTTGGGATTCAGATCAGGATGCAGCACAACTGAACCGATGTCTGCAGAGACACAGATAGTTGAGAAGAAGCTAGAGATGAAGAAAGAGTCCAACTGGGCATTCCTAGACATGGAGAAATAATGACAAGGTCCGAAGAAAGCTGATTTGGGTAATACTGCAGTGGTTCAAAGTCCCAGAAACATTGGTAGAATTAGTGCAGGCTATGTACAAGGACCCAATGACAAAAGTACAGTTGACTGACAGAGGGGGTCCCAGTGGGAGATGGTGTGATCAGGGTTTTGCTTTGAGCCCACTGCTATTCATTCTGGGGATTGACTACATTAGCAAACAGGTCTCAGGGGTCAGATCAACAAAATTGCTATATGCAGATGAAGTGGAATTACAGGCAGACTCTGAGCAAGAACTTCAACAAAGGATAGGGGCATGGAATGTAAACTGAAGGCACAAGGGATGAAACTAAGCACAGATAAGACGGTGGTAATGGCAGCAAACTGGGGGAATCAGAAGATTCTGAGAATAGCAATAGAAGGGAAGAGCGAGGAACAGCTTAATACCTTCAAGCATCTGAGAGGGGTGGCTGAGGTGAAGGGAAGTGAGAATGAAGAGTTCAAATTGATAATCAGAGGGGCTGCAGCCAAATGGCATAGAGTCTTGGGTATAGTGTATCACAGAAGAATGCCAAAGAAGCTGAAAAGTAAGGTGTACAAGACAGTGGTGTGACCAGTAGTACTGTATGGTACAGAAACCTGGGCAGTAAAGGCAGAACAGTTGAAGAAGCTAGAGGTGATGGAAATGAAGTGCCTGAGAAGGGTGGTAGGATGCACACTGTGGGACAGACGAAGAAATGGGGACATAAGTGCATAGGCCAAAGTAGCTCTAATTGCAGAAAATATCAAAGAGAACAGATTATGGTGGTTTGGGCACGTACAGAAAAGCAAAAGGCAATCTGGTGTAGAACATTTGGGACAGACAGGAAGAAGGCAAGAGGAAATGAGGGCATCCACAAAAGAGGTGGATGGATTGTGTGAGAGAAGATATGTGATAGTCAGGCATAACTGTCAAAGAAGGCAGGAGTGTGACATTGAATCAAGAGAGATGGCAACAGTTAACAAGACCCTCTGACCCCATGAGATTTAACAAGACCCCCTGACCCCATGTAGGAAACACAAAAGTGAGGATGAAAATGATGATGATACGCAGAAGCTTGAGGAATCTGTTTCTGTTTGGGATGCATATTTAAAACATCTTTATTAAACATGACATTTTTAAAGTGACATAGGTGCATATACAGTAACAGAAAACAAACCAGAATAACGTTTCTTTTATTTACATGCAGTATACATATATGTATTCATTTTTAACAATTTTCATTCACTCCACCATTTGGGGTGGCACAGTGTCACAGTGAATAACATTGTTGCCTCACAGCAAAAGGTTCCCCCTCTCAGCTGGGGTGCCTTCTGTGCAGAGTATGCTTGTCCTCTCTGTGGTCACATGGGTTTCCTCTGGGTGCTTCAATTTCCTCCCACATTCAAAGACATACTAAAGGTGGATTGGACACTTTAATTTGGCCATAGCTGTGAATGCGCATGTGAACGTGTGGTGTGGAGGAACTACCACTGCAAGGCCTGCCACCCAGTGGTTTAAAACTTGGCTGTAGATGACTGTCACTGCTAAAGTGACACCCCAACCCCATGTGCAAAAACAGGAAAAAGGGGTTACGGATGGACGGATGGATTACATAAATTGCTCAATTCCTGCCTTCTTTATTATTCACTTCACTTCCTGAACATTATTCTGCATGCATTGTTCCCACAAATTAAATTTATTTCTGTTTGTGCCTTCCTTTTTCTACAGATCCCACATGCAGCTCTTTTATTTCTACTTTACAATATTCAATACTTCAGTTATAATTAGTTCAGACTTTGATTTATTTTCTAGCAAATGTTTTTTAGTAGCCAATAGAGATAAACTGAAAATAATGTATCTGAATCCGAACTGCTCAGCTCCCATCTTACTTTCTACTACTCTGAATCTTCGTTTATCAATCACTTTGTCCAGAACTTTCATGCAGTGTGATTGATGTTTGATACCTCTGTACTGCTCACAGTTGTGAATGTTTGTTCCTGTACACTGACATGAGTATGTATATATCTTTTTAACCACATGCCTTAGTTTTTTTACCTGTGCGATCTTGTATATGACAGTCCGCTTTAGGTGGCACAGACAATAGAGTTCCCACATAGAGATGAGAGCTTAGATCCCTTTAAAATGCTTTTATACTTTTGGATGTTGAACAAATCTTTCAGTCAATACATTTTGACTAAAAATCACATCTGAACAACTTCTGTTTAATCAAATAGCTTGCATCAGTATAAGCATTGTAGAACAATGTGTGCACCGGTAGATATTTGTTTATCTATAGTTGTGTACGTCGCACAGCTCCGTTTATATCCATGCTGCACCCCATGCTCTTTTCTTTGTAAATCCGTAGCCTAATTAGCACAGTCGGTAGCCTTTGTACAGGTAACCTGCCACTTTGCATCTGCCTTGCACCTTACGTAACTCTGTGTTGCTGCTTTGATACTGTATTGTATTATTTCTTTCATTACCCAGGTGAGTAGATTGGTCTTTGTGAGATTTTTTAAGCCACACTGAGCAGCAAAGTCAAAGGCTAAAGCAAGCACAATTTACTGTACCTAATAGTCAGCCTATCTTTAGGAGGGGGTGAGGAGAAGCTCGGTCTGATGGAAAGAGAAAGTACAGTTGTGCAAAATCTTATCATGAAAGTCGATGTCCTTCTCTTCACTGCTGGATTATTCTTAACATTAGTGATTTCCCCCAGGGCAGGCCAGTGTTCAGCCAGTATACCAAAGCCTAATGATCTTGTATGTGCCGTATTACTAAGTTTGGACACTAGGTGGCAGTATTATCCCTTCCCTTATTTTTGCAATTTAGCTACACAAGCCAACTGAATTATTCTCCTCCCGTGCATTTTCGGTGCTTAGAACTACTAGATTTAGGTGCACTACAAAACTAAGATTTCTGCTAAAAATTCTTTTTGGTTCACCCTCTGTAGCCTTTGATTATTAAAAGAAAATAAAACTTCTAACTAAGTGACATCTATTTAGTAGAGAGTTCCATAGTTCTCCCCTAAGTAGCTCACAACAGATTTGACTTTTAGTTTCAGAAAAAATACGTTGTATTTTCTCCAGCTAAAAGTCTGTCCATGGTGAATAAGCTACATTCCTTATTCTGCTCCTTATCTTATGCCTGCCACTGGCTCCTTACCTTTATATTGACTGATGCCTACCACTGGCTCATTACCTTTATATTGACGGATGCCTACCACTGGCTCATTACCTTTATATTGACTGATGCCTACCACTGGCTCATTACCTTTATATTGACTGATGCCTACCACTGGCTCATTACCTTTATATTGACGGATGCCTACCACTGGCTCATTACCTTTATATTGACTGATGCCTACCACTGACTCATTACCTTTATATTGACTGATGCCTACCACTGGCTCATTACCTTTATATTGACTGATGCCTGCCACTGGCTCATTACCTTTATATTGACTGATACCTACCACTGGCTCATTACCTTTATATTGACTGATGCCTGCCACTGGCTCATTACCTTTATATTGACTGATACCTACCACTGGCTCATTACCTTTATATTGACTGATTGTTTTTATTACCTTGCCCTCCATCTCCTTGGCTGTTCCCACTCCGTTCGTCCTCCCGGCTCACTCCCCTCCCCTCCCCTTCCCTACCCCCACATCCTCTATACTTATACTTAACAAGCCACCCCCGCCCCCACCCACACCCAATCATATATCCCATCTTATCCATACTTACCTGACTACTCCTTGCAGTCCAAATACAGTAATACATAACCCACCCTCTCCTTCCACACAGTCAGCTCCTCCTAACATAGCTGTCACTATAACTTCTAAGCTCAAATTAACCCTCCCAGTCTATACAACACAAACACTATGGCTGCTAAACCAGTCACCTTTCTAACACTAAAACTAATTCTCATCTCCTTATCCTATTTATACTATCTTACCAGACATCCACATACCAACCACACACCACCCTTTCACTCAGCTACCTCATCCTCTCTGCAGTATACACACTCATCCATCTACATATCCCCTAACCTCTATTTCCTCAACAGTATTATGCTTTTCACCTATAAACTTAGATTCTACCACAAAAACACTTCTCCAATCTATACCAACACTACACCAATAATCTATACCAACACTACACCAATAAACTGTACTAATTATAAATGGGACACTAAACAACTTATATACCTCTTCCCCCTCATACACCACTTTATCTCTATACTTACCTGTGGGGACATACACCCAAACCCTGGCCCTTCTCCCTAACAAATTTCTACATCCCCTTCTCTTCCTCCCCACTCTGCAGGCAGATCTTTCCACTTCACAGTATTAAATGCTCAAAGTATATGTAATAAAATCCCCAACCTTCATGCTTGGCTTCTCCACAATAAACCAGATATTCTTTCCATCTGTGAAACCTGGCTTAAACCACACATAAACCACCCAACTACTGCATTATCAGAAATGACAGAACACATAAAAAAAGGGGAGGTGTCGCTCTCCTCTACTCCTCATCACTCTCTGTCACCCCTTACTCTAAAGCTATTCCTAAATTTGGAAATGCAGAATTAATTCTAGCCCTTCTACAAGTAAACAAAAATAAATGTCTCTGCATTGCCACCCTCTATATTCCCCCTGGAGACAATGTCCCAATCCTCAAGGACATCCTCTCCTGGCTCTCAGCCAACATCAGTAACAAAACTATAATCCTGGGAGATGTTAACATTAACTGGGAAACAATTCAATCCCCAACCAACTCCCTAAATATAAATCTTTACAACTTCACTCAACTTACTACCTGCACTACTAGACCTTCTAAAGACTTCCTTCCTGGTTGTACCTTAGACTGGATTCGAGTCTCCCATCCTCACTACATCTCAAACAGTGGTACTCTTCCAGACCCACTAGGTGAGCACCTTCCTACTTTTGCCCTTCATCTTTCCTACTCCTTACAACTTTCCCGTACCTCCACCTCCACTAGATACCTAAAAAACATTAACCCTAATGCTTTTTCAGATGTACCAAAAAGAGCCAACTGGAACCCACTAAAAACTATACCCTTGGATAATGCCGTTGCTTACTTCAATGAAACTTTCTTAAACTTATTAGACGCTTTCACTCCCTGGAAAACAAAACACATTAAGAGTAACTCCGTCCCTTGGATAACAAAGAATACCTTAGCCAGCATGCGACTCCATGATAAAGCTTGGAAACACTACCACAAAACTAAAACTAGCACTACCCTTAATGATTACAAAACACTCCGCAACAAAGTAAAAAAACTAATTTACTCTGATCGCAAAGCGTACTTTTCCACCCTCCAAACTCATCACAATAATAACCCCCAAAAATTCTGGGATGGAATCTCCTCTCTTCTTAATCCAGGTAAAAAAGAAAATCCCTGCCCTGACCCAAATGCCTCTGACTCAGTTAGCTTCTCAATTCAACTCATTTTTTATCGACTCCATATCTAAACTAACATCATCCTTCACTAATAACCTTGCTTCCCTGCATCAACCCTCAAATAATCCCCCCCTCCAATACATCTACCACTCAACCTCCTCCCTTCTCTATGAACCCTATCCCCATCTCTACCATAAAAAACTTCTCATGAAACTCTGCTCTAATGCCCCAGACAAAATGCCCTCCTACCTCCTAAAGATAGCCACAGAAGCCATTGCCTTCCCCATCTGCATGATAACAAATCAATTAGTTTCAGAATGCCATGTTTCTCAGCTCTGGAAAAAGGCTTATATTATTCCACTGCATAAAGGTGATAGCAATAATGCAATTTCTAACTTCCGCCCCATCGCTATCTTATCACCTATCTCTAAACTTCTCGAAAAATGCATACACTTTCAATTACTACCCTATCTTATAAATCATAACCTTCTTACTCCTACCCAGCATGGATTCCGACATAGCCATAGTACCATCTTTCCTAGAAACTGCCAACAAAGCCCACGACTCAGGCCATACTGTATATACCATGCTTTTAGACCTCTCTAAAGCCTTCCACACCATCTCTCATAACCTCCTTCTTACTAAGCTATCTAAACTAAATCTATCTTACTCCTCCATTAACTGGTTCATCAGTTACCTATCAAACAGGCAACAAGCAGTTAAATAGAAAAAAATCTATTTCATCATTCCAAAACACCCCCACATAGTATCCATTACAACTATTCCTCTCTACCTTTTTACAGTCTCCTTAGCCTACATTTTTCTGATGGAACTAGTTATCTTTATACTATCGACTTGATTGCAATGAGAATGCTGTAGGTACTTTCTCCATCTAATCACTAGTTAATTGCTCTAATTAATACTATTTTTTGTCTATGCCTTATCAAGTATTTTGTATACTTTGTAACTGATATGTTTGTAATTTTTGTACTTGATTACATTGTATTAATAGAGCTTTTCTCCCCAGGACTCCATTGAAAATGGGCTCTGCAGGGCCCAGTGGATCATCCTGGTAAACAAACTGCAATAAATAAATAGATGTCACACATATGCTCTCTGCAAGGTATGTAGGGAATAAAAGTGAAATACGGATGCAGTTACCCAGAACTGAATTGCCCCAAAGGAATTCATGCACATCCAGAAGGAAAAAAATGTAGAAGAAAAAGGGGAAACCCTAATCCAGAATGGAATCCAAAACAAAAAAACAGAACAAACAAGACGGGCGGGGTTGGAGTGAGGAAGAGAAAACAGCAACAATGAAGAGGACATTTAGTGTTATGTAAGATTTTACACAACTATACTACATCCTTCTATATCACTGTGTCCTTAACATTAGGGCGAGTAAAGAAGCTCAAGAAACAGAATGGGAGGTGGAAGGCTGAGATGAGCCCTCACCAAACCCATGCAAATTTGTTCTAGCAAAACCTTACAATGGCCCTAAAAACCATATCCAACTTATAATGCTTAGTAAAGGTATGCACTGAAGACAAAGTACCAGCTTCAAGGGTGGGATTGGTGTCTGACTCCTTGAAGAAGGCACCAGAAGGGGCAACAGCCCTAGTGGAATGAGCTGTAATAGAAGCAGACAGAGACTTGCCATCAAAACAATGACAAAAAGAAATGGACTTAGATATTCGGGAGGAGATGGTTTGCTTAGAAACAGCCAAACCCAATGTCCTGGGATGAAAGAGAAAAAAATCTGATCAGATTTATGAATGGCCTTATTTATCAAGTAGTACTTGACCTGTCTGTGCAAATTCAGGTTATGCAAGACCTTCTCACTAGCAGATGGATGAGAGGGGGAAAAAGGAAGGGAATTATAAAGACTGACTCAAGGGCAAGTCATTTACTATCTTGGGCATAACAGAAGGATTAGTACAAAGAAACACCCTTTCATGTGAAAAAAAAAAAAGGAGGAATGGCCATAAGGGCCTGAAGCTCAGAAACCCTCCGAGCAGAAGTAAGAGCCTGCAGCAAAACAGTCTTACAGATACAATATTGCAAAGAAACAGAATGTGCAGGCTCAAAATGAGCCAGAACCAATTTTTCCAAAACAAAATTAAGGTCCCAAGGAGGAGGAAAATGTTTCCTTGGAGGCCTAAGCTGCAGTACCCCTTTAAGAAATTGTTTGATTTCAAAATGAGAAGCCAGGGAGGATTCAAGGGCAGACAAGCAGAAATGACTGACAAATGGACCATCACAGAAGAGTAGGCTAAGCCAGACTGGAACAACTCACACAAATAAGAGAAGACCAAAGGGACCCCCAGTGAAAAAGGATGGCACCAGAGAGCAAATATTTTCAATTTGGACATATAAGATTTTTCCTGGTTGAGGGTTTCCTTGCCTCCTGTAAAAACCTGAACACATCCTCAGAAAAGAGGCACCTGAAAGGGACTAAAAGTCTATCACCCACAGTGCCAGCAGAAGAGTGGACAAATGAGAATAGATGAGAGATCCCTTGTACTGTGTGAGGAGGTCCAACTGGTGAGGTAACTTGTGGCCATTGCCCCTGGCCAGATGCATTAAGGAAGGGAACCAGTGCTGTCTTGAGAAAAAGGCAGTCACTAGCAAGATTGTTGGGGAGTCCAGCTGAATCTTCTGCAGGACTCTTGGAAGTAGAGGCAGAGGAGAGAATGCATAAAGAAACATCCCCTTCCAAGGAAAAGAAAGGGCGTCCATCTTCCACACCAGATGACATGGCACTCTGGAACAGAAAACAGGGAGCTGCCTGTCTGGGGAAGGACAACAAGATCTACTTAAGAATACCCCACCAATGGACTATGTCCAGAAACACATCTCTGTGAAGCAGCCATTTGAAAGCCTGTGTTTTGGACCTGTTCAGAGAGTCTGCCACTAGATTGTGCTTTGAAGAAATGTATACTGCCTGAAGAGTTAACTGATAACTGAGAGCCACCTCCAAAGCTGGAAGAGCCATTCAACAGAGGAGGTAAGACTTTGTGCCTCCCTGCTTGTTGACATACCACATCTCTGTAGTGTTGTCTGTGTATACCTTCAAGGGGCCTGGACAGAATATGGGGTGAAATGCTTGAAGGGCTAGAATCATAGCTCTCATCTCTTTGATGTTGATATGGTCTAACTTCTGATGGGGCAGCCAGAAACCCTGAAATGTCTGGTGAGCAAAGGAAGCCCCCCACCCCATGTATGAGGCATTGGCAAAAAGTTCTTTAAAGGGTAGGTCTGAGTTGAGAGAAAAATGTTGAATCCACCACTCAAATTCCTTCATTATTCATGGAAGGAGAGGTGCATTGAAATCCAGAGGGTGACAATGCTGCAGCCAAAGTGACTTGAGGTACCACTGAAGCTTCCACATACTCAGTCTGGTAAGAGGGAGCATTGGACTAGAAGATGCTATGAATCCCATGGCCCAAAGATCTCTGGCTGGCATGGCCATCAGAGGAAGAAGAGACTGAATGAAGGCTGTCAATGACAAATGTTTGGAGATGGAAGAGAGGCCTAAATTGACATTTTCTTAATCCTGCATCCAAGATACACATGATCCTGAGAGACCATCAGGATGGACTTTTGGAAGTTGATAGTGATCCCCAGACTTTGAAGAAGAGAGATGGTGAACTCCAGATTCTGTAATAGGTGACTGGGAGAAGATGCCAGAAGCAACAGGTCATCTAGATACGGAAAAATCTGAATGCTTTGGAGCCTGCAGAAGGCAATCACAGGAGACAGGCATTTTGTGAATACTCTTTGGATAGTAGAAATGCCAAAGGGCAAAGCAGAGAACTGAAAATGAAAGGAAGAAACAGAGGAAAGTAAAAACTTCCTAATAAAG
The DNA here is from genome assembly GCF_019279795.1 of Protopterus annectens. Taxonomy (NCBI): domain Eukaryota; kingdom Metazoa; phylum Chordata; order Ceratodontiformes; family Protopteridae; genus Protopterus; species Protopterus annectens. The sequence continues at coordinate 3,290,438 of NC_056749.1, forward strand.
GGTGAAGAGAGATATGAAGATAAGCATCCTTCAGAGCCAAAGACACCAGGAAAGCCTGGGGTAGTAAAAGAGGAAACAGGGTTTGGAGAGTAAGCATCCAAAAAGAGGGGACGTTGAGAAAGGTGTTGAGCAGGGAGAAATCCAGAATAGGTCTCCAAGTGCCCTCCTTTCAAGGAACCAGGAACATCCTAGAATAAAATCTCTTTCACACTTGGGAAGTGGAAACAGGTTGAATGGTTTCTTGGTTCTCCAGGGAGTCTAGGAACTCCTGGAAATGAGGAAGTTTCTCTACAGCAGTCGAGGAATCCCGAAAAAGAGAGAGAGAGACTTCCATACTATGAAGTAACCCTGACAGATGATATAAAGGACCCAAGAGTTTGAAGTGATGAAATGCCAATTTGGAAAAAAATGGGAAACCTGAAGGGATAAAGGAACCTGGTTTTGTGGGGGGGGGGGGTGTCAAAGAGAAGTAGGCTTATCAAAAAAAGGAGGCTTCTGGGCCACAGAAATCTGAGAAGCCTTAGCAGAGGAGGCCCACCTACCACCCTTCCTGCCTCTAAAGGCCTGCCAAGGTTGCCTGTGAACAAAAGCAGATCTAGAAAGATAATTCCTCTAGAACTTAGGGATAGGAGAGACAAAAATATGTCGGTCCTGCAAAGCTTTGCTTTCTGTTGAAGAGACTTAAACAGGTCAACATCAGCAGTCACAAAAAGATGTTTATTATCTAAAGGAGCACCCAAGAACTTGACCTTAATGTCCTCAGGAAGAGACTGGAGACAAAGCCAAGAATAATGCCTCATGACAGACCCAAAAGCCACAGCCCTAGAAGAGGCATCAGCAGCATCTGCCCTTAAAAGTGACGAGTCACTTGAAAAGCATTTGTCTTCAGAATCAGGGAGGTCAGAAATAACCTGACAAGCCTGGTCAATCAAGGCCAGAGCATACCTTGTCATGTGGGACAGGTAATTAACAGCCCTAAAGGCTGAAGTAGAAGCAGTCTAAACCTTCTTACCAATCCTCTTCATTGTCCTACTATCCTTATCAGAAGGCAAGAGTTTGGAAGAGGGCAAGAGATTGGAAGGTTTGTCAGAAGAGACAGACACCTCAGCAGGATCAGCAGAAGGACACTTAAATAAAAACAGACAATCCTCAGGAACCTTCTAGAACCTGTCAGGTTCCTTAGGAGCAGGAGGCTGAGAATCAGGAGACTTGTAAGCAGCAATGAAAGTGTCTAACAAGGCAGTGAACACAGGAACTGCCGATGGTTCAGGAGTATCAACCTGAAGCAACTCATAATATCTTCTCTGAATATCAGACACTTGAGAAGAATCCTACTTAAAGTATTTCATCATCCTAGCAATTGTATCCCCCAAGGAGAATTCCTCAAAAGGAGACTCCGCACTAACAGACTCCTCCTCATCAGAAACATAAGCCAAAGGTGAAGGCACCTGTGAAGAATAGGTCAAAGACCCCTCATCTGACACTGAATCCTCATCTGAGGAATCCAGTTCCCTAGGCCATTTTGAAGGGGTAGAAGTCCAAGGAGCAGCAGGCATTGAAACCCCTTGAGGAGGCTTCAGGGCCATCAAGGCAGAAAACAAGCTCTGAGTAAACTCTTGCCATTCCCTTTGAGGATCCTTAGGATGGACCAAAACATGCTTTCTCTTGTCTTTTCTTGGAAGGGACATCAGCCCTAACAATTACCAGAGGTTCTGATCTTTGGTGAGATTGGATAAGAGAACCTGGAAGAACCTCCTTCCTGACCAATATCTGTGGAATCCCTCCAGGACCCTCCAAGATAATCAACCGTGGTTCCCCTTCGATGTCTGGAGTAGATGCCTGCAAAGCCTCAGAAGATGTGTGAAAAGATGGATCCATGCTGACCTCCAATGGGGTCATGGCAGAGGAATCCATTCTAGATACTGAATAGGCTAGAGATCTACTAACCGCTTCTAGAGGGATGTCTGGTGGGGGCTGGACAGATATACAGTCTGGACGAGATTTTTTGACCTTCTTCTTACCTAGTGGGAGTATCTTGGGGTTAAAGGATTCTACCATGGTACCCTAGGCTAACTGTTTAAGCCACTGGTTTTCAAAATAAGTGGCCAGGGAAGATAAATGGCTTTTGAGTGCCTTAGATACAAATGCCTTAAAGATACTACAAGAGATATGGTTGTGCAAAGCAGGCAAACAAAAGAAACACTGTTTGTGATGATCCTTATAGGAAATCTGCCACCCACTTTGACACTTTTCCTTTGTGGATGACATGAACGCTAGGTAAGCAAAATAAAATGCAAGACCAAGAAAAAAAAAAAACCCAATGGGGCACTTATTGGACAGCTGGGTATTTAGCAGAGCAATACGGTGTTCAGACCAATGAGCAGTAATGGAGTTCAGACTGGTGGCAAAGAAGTTCTGGGTAACTGTGTCTGTACATCACTTTTATGCCATATGTTCTATGTGGGGAGCATGTGTGATGTACAGTGCATACAAGATCATTAGGCTTTGATATACTGGCCGAACATCAGGCTTCCCTGGATGGGAAATCTCTAATGTTAAGAGTACTGCAACAGTGATATAGAAGGACATCAAACAGACTCTGCATGAACAATATCCAGAGCTCAACATTGAATCTTAGGCCATGAAGATGTAAGGCAGTAACAGTAATCATTGTGATATCCTATCACCACCCAACAATGTGTATACTCTGTCTGCCATTTGTGTACCCCATTCACCACTGTCTGTCTTGTCATACAGTTTGTGTACCCCCATTTAAAACTGTATATCCTATTTTGCCACATGTACACCCATTCTGGAACTGTCTGTCCAATATGTCTTGTCCTACCATAGGTATGCATACCCATCCAGCACTATATCCCATGTTATCGCACATAAACCTCATGTACTGCTTGTGTATCCCTCCAAAACTGTACTGCCTGACCCCATTCACCATTACATGCCTCGTCTTACCACATAAATACACCATCTGCAACTAAACATGTGTAGATCAACTGCTGTATGTATAGTCTATTTACTGCTTTATATCCTTTTCTATCACTAGAATATCCAGCCTATCACTGTGTTGTTCGTCTGACCATGCATGTACCCATATCTACCACTGTATATGCTGTTCTACCATGCCTGGCCATGCATGTACCCATATCTACCACTGTATAGGCTGTTCTACCATGGCTGACCATGCATGTACCCATATCTACCATTGTATATGCTGTTCTACCATGCCTGACCATGCATGTACCCATATCTACTAATGTATATACTATTCTACCATTTTTATATTGCTGATGGTTGTTTAATTAAGCAGAAGTTCTTCAAATTTGGATGTCGGTAGAGATTTAGTGACTGAAATCTACATTTGTTCAACTTCTAAAAAACAAATCTCCCACCTCTTTATGGGACCCGGATCTATGTGCCATTTAAATAATATAATATAAATAACTCAAGGGTTGCAGTATATTGGCAGTATCTGTCCACCCCAACACACACTGACCCAGAGTTTCATTAAAAATTTAGACAAAGTTACATTTTCAATGAATCCACATCCAATAAAGGTCTAACTCCCTATCTGCAATTCTTTTCTACATCATATAGCATTTATGTTTTGCACCCATTCCAGTAATGAATGTTTTTCTGATAAACACTTTAGTTAAGCAGCTTCAGAAAACATTTTAATCTCTGGATGAGAAGGTGCCATTAGGACCGAGTAAGTGTGATTTTTACAAAGCAGTAGTACACCATCTTCAATGAAAGAACAAAGGGCAGGATCATGCTTGAGTATATCTCTCTGATACCCTTATGTACCATTGCTACATTCCATCCCTCTGATACCCTTATGTACCACTGCTACATTCCATCCCTCTGATACCCTTATGTACCACTGCTACATTCCATCCCTCTGATACCCTTATGTACCATTGCTACATTCCATCCCTCTGATACCCTTATGTACCATTGCTACATTCCATCCCTCTGATACCCTTATGTACCATTGCTACATTCCATCCCTCTGATACCCTTATGTACCATTGCTACATTCCATCCCTCTGATACCCTTATGTACCATTGCTACATTCCATCCCTCTGATACCCTTATGTACCATTGCTACATTCCATCCCTCTGATACCCTTATGTACCATTGCTACATTCCATCCCTCTGATACCCTTATGTACCATTGCTACATTCCATCCCTCTGATACCCTTATGTACCATTGCTACATTCCATCCCTCTGATACCCTTATGTACCATTGCTACATTCCATCCCTCTGATACCCTTATGTACCATTGCTACATTCCATCCCTCTGATACCCTTATGTACCATTGCTACATTCCATCCCTCTGATACCCTTATGTACCATTGCTACATTCCATCCCTCTGATACCCTTATGTACCATTGCTACATTCCATCCCTCTGATACCCTTATGTACCATTGCTACATTCCATCCCTCTGATACCCTTATGTACCATTGCTACATTCCATCCCTCTGATACCCTTATGTACCATTGCTACATTCCATCCCTCTGATACCCTTATGTACCATTGCTACATTCCATCCCTCTGATACCCCTATGTACCATTGCTACATTCCATCCCTCTGATACCCTTATGTACCATTGCTACATTCCATCCCTCTGATACCCTTATGTACCATTGCTACATTCCATCCCTCTGATACCCTTATGTACCATTGCTACATTCCATCCCTCTGATACCCTTATGTACCATTGCTACATTCCATCCCTCTGATACCCTTATGTACCATTGCTACATTCCATCCCTCTGATACCCTTATGTACCATTGCTACATTCCATCCCTCTGATACCCTTATGTACCATTGCTACATTCCATCCCTCTGATACCCTTATGTACCATTGCTACATTCCATCCTCTGATACCCTTATGTACCATTGCTACATTCCATCCCTCTGATACCCTTATGTACCATTGCTACATTCCATCCCTCTGATACCCTTATGTACCATTGCTACATTCCATCCCTCTGATACCCTTATGTACCATTGCTACATTCCATCCCTCTGATACCCTTATGTACCATTGCTACATTCCATCCCTCTGATACCCTTATGTACCATTGCTACATTCCATCCCTCTGATACCCTTATGTACCATTGCTACATTCCATCCCTCTGATACCCTTATGTACCATTGCTACATTCCATCCCTCTGATACCCTTATGTACCATTGCTACATTCCATCCCTCTGATACCCTTATGTACCATTGCTACATTCCATCCCTCTGATACCCTTATGTACCATTGCTACATTCCATCCCTCTGATACCCTTATGTACCATTGCTACATTCCATCCCTCTGATACCCTTATGTACCATTGCTACATTCCATCCCTCTGATACCCTTATGTACCATTGCTACATTCCATCCCTCTGATACCCTTATGTACCATTGCTACATTCCATCCCTCTGATACCCTTATGTACCATTGCTACATTCCATCCCTCTGATACCCTTATGTACCATTGCTACATTCCATCCCTCTGATACCCTTATGTACCATTGCTACATTCCATCCCTCTGATACCCTTATGTACCATTGCTACATTCCATCCCTCTGATACCCTTATGTACCATTGCTACATTCCATCCCTCTGATACCCTTATGTACCATTGCTACATTCCATCCCTCTGATACCCTTATGTACCATTGCTACATTCCATCCCTCTGATACCCTTATGTACCATTGCTACATTCCATCCCTCTGATACCCTTATGTACCATTGCTACATTCCATCCCTCTGATACCCTTATGTACCATTGCTACATTCCATCCCTCTGATACCCTTATGTACCATTGCTACATTCCATCCCTCTGATACCCTTATGTACCATTGCTACATTCCATCCCTCTGATACCCTTATGTACCATTGCTACATTCCATCCCTCTGATACCCTTATGTACCATTGCTACATTCCATCCCTCTGATACCCTTATGTACCATTGCTACATTCCATCCCTCTGATACCCTTATGTACCATTGCTACATTCCATCCCTCTGATACCCTTATGTACCATTGCTACATTCCATCCCTCTGATACCCTTATGTACCATTGCTACATTCCATCCCTCTGATACCCTTATGTACCATTGCTACATTCCATCCCTCTGATACCCTTATGTACCATTGCTACATTCCATCCCTCTGATACCCTTATGTACCATTGCTACATTCCATCCCTCTGATACCCTTATGTACCATTGCTACATTCCATCCCTCTGATACCCTTATGTACCATTGCTACATTCCATCCCTCTGATACCCTTATGTACCATTGCTACATTCCATCCCTCTGATACCCTTATGTACCATTGCTACATTCCATCCCTCTGATACCCTTATGTACCATTGCTACATTCCATCCCTCTGATACCCTTATGTACCATTGCTACATTCCATCCCTCTGATACCCTTATGTACCATTGCTACATTCCATCCCTCTGATACCCTTATGTACCATTGCTACATTCCATCCCTCTGATACCCTTATGTACCATTGCTACATTCCATCCCTCTGATACCCTTATGTACCATTGCTACATTCCATCCCTCTGATACCCTTATGTACCATTGCTACATTCCATCCCTCTGATACCCTTATGTACCATTGCTACATTCCATCCCTCTGATACCCTTATGTACCATTGCTACATTCCATCCCTCTGATACCCTTATGTACCATTGCTACATTCCATCCCTCTGATACCCTTATGTACCATTGCTACATTCCATCCCTCTGATACCCTTATGTACCATTGCTACATTCCATCCCTCTGATACCCTTATGTACCATTGCTACATTCCATCCCTCTGATACCCTTATGTACCATTGCTACATTCCATCCCTCTGATACCCTTATGTACCATTGCTACATTCCATCCCTCTGATACCCTTATGTACCATTGCTACATTCCATCCCTCTGATACCCTTATGTACCATTGCTACATTCCATCCCTCTGATACCCTTATGTACCATTGCTACATTCCATCCCTCTGATACCCTTATGTACCATTGCTACATTCCATCCCTCTGATACCCTTATGTACCATTGCTACATTCCATCCCTCTGATACCCTTATGTACCATTGCTACATTCCATCCCTCTGATACCCTTATGTACCATTGCTACATTCCATCCCTCTGATACCCTTATGTACCATTGCTACATTCCATCCCTCTGATACCCTTATGTACCATTGCTACATTCCATCCCTCTGATACCCTTATGTACCATTGCTACATTCCATCCCTCTGATACCCTTATGTACCATTGCTACATTCCATCCCTCTGATACCCTTATGTACCATTGCTACATTCCATCCCTCTGATACCCTTATGTACCATTGCTACATTCCATCCTCTGATACCCTTATGTACCATTGCTACATTCCATCCCTCTGATACCCTTATGTACCATTGCTACATTCCATCCCTCTGATACCCTTATGTACCATTGCTACATTCCATCCCTCTGATACCCTTATGTACCATTGCTACATTCCATCCCTCTGATACCCTTATGTACCATTGCTACATTCCATCCCTCTGATACCCTTATGTACCATTGCTACATTCCATCCCTCTGATACCCTTATGTACCATTGCTACATTCCATCCCTCTGATACCCTTATGTACCATTGCTACATTCCATCCCTCTGATACCCTTATGTACCATTGCTACATTCCATCCCTCTGATACCCTTATGTACCATTGCTACATTCCATCCCTCTGATACCCTTATGTACCATTGCTACATTCCATCCCTCTGATACCCTTATGTACCATTGCTACATTCCATCCCTCTGATACCCTTATGTACCATTGCTACATTCCATCCCTCTGATACCCTTATGTACCATTGCTACATTCCATCCCTCTGATACCCTTATGTACCATTGCTACATTCCATCCCTCTGATACCCTTATGTACCATTGCTACATTCCATCCCTCTGATACCCTTATGTACCATTGCTACATTCCATCCCTCTGATACCCTTATGTACCATTGCTACATTCCATCCCTCTGATACCCTTATGTACCATTGCTACATTCCATCCCTCTGATACCCTTATGTACCATTGCTACATTCCATCCCTCTGATACCCTTATGTACCATTGCTACATTCCATCCCTCTGATACCCTTATGTACCATTGCTACATTCCATCCCTCTGATACCCTTATGTACCATTGCTACATTCCATCCCTCTGATACCCTTATGTACCATTGCTACATTCCATCCCTCTGATACCCTTATGTACCATTGCTACATTCCATCCCTCTGATACCCTTATGTACCATTGCTACATTCCATCCCTCTGATACCCTTATGTACCATTGCTACATTCCATCCCTCTGATACCCTTATGTACCATTGCTACATTCCATCCCTCTGATACCCTTATGTACCATTGCTACATTCCATCCCTCTGATACCCTTATGTACCATTGCTACATTCCATCCCTCTGATACCCTTATGTACCATTGCTACATTCCATCCCTCTGATACCCTTATGTACCATTGCTACATTCCATCCCTCTGATACCCTTATGTACCATTGCTACATTCCATCCCTCTGATACCCTTATGTACCATTGCTACATTCCATCCCTCTGATACCCTTATGTACCATTGCTACATTCCATCCCTCTGATACCCTTATGTACCATTGCTACATTCCATCCCTCTGATACCCTTATGTACCATTGCTACATTCCATCCCTCTGATACCCTTATGTACCATTGCTACATTCCATCCCTCTGATACCCTTATGTACCATTGCTACATTCCATCCCTCTGATACCCTTATGTACCATTGCTACATTCCATCCCTCTGATACCCTTATGTACCATTGCTACATTCCATCCCTCTGATACCCTTATGTACCATTGCTACATTCCATCCCTCTGATACCCTTATGTACCATTGCTACATTCCATCCCTCTGATACCCTTATGTACCATTGCTACATTCCATCCCTCTGATACCCTTATGTACCATTGCTACATTCCATCCCTCTGATACCCTTATGTACCATTGCTACATTCCATCCCTCTGATACCCTTATGTACCATTGCTACATTCCATCCCTCTGATACCCTTATGTACCATTGCTACATTCCATCCCTCTGATACCCTTATGTACCATTGCTACATTCCATCCCTCTGATACCCTTATGTACCATTGCTACATTCCATCCCTCTGATACCCTTATGTACCATTGCTACATTCCATCCCTCTGATACCCTTATGTACCATTGCTACATTCCATCCCTCTGATACCCTTATGTACCATTGCTACATTCCATCCCTCTGATACCCTTATGTACCATTGCTACATTCCATCCCTCTGATACCCTTATGTACCATTGCTACATTCCATCCCTCTGATACCCTTATGTACCATTGCTACATTCCATCCCTCTGATACCCTTATGTACCATTGCTACATTCCATCCCTCTGATACCCTTATGTACCATTGCTACATTCCATCCCTCTGATACCCTTATGTACCATTGCTACATTCCATCCCTCTGATACCCTTATGTACCATTGCTACATTCCATCCCTCTGATACCCTTATGTACCATTGCTACATTCCATCCCTCTGATACCCTTATGTACCATTGCTACATTCCATCCCTCTGATACCCTTATGTACCATTGCTACATTCCATCCCTCTGATACCCTTATGTACCATTGCTACATTCCATCCCTCTGATACCCTTATGTACCATTGCTACATTCCATCCCTCTGATACCCTTATGTACCATTGCTACATTCCATCCCTCTGATACCCTTATGTACCATTGCTACATTCCATCCCTCTGATACCCTTATGTACCATTGCTACATTCCATCCCTCTGATACCCTTATGTACCATTGCTACATTCCATCCCTCTGATACCCTTATGTACCATTGCTACATTCCATCCCTCTGATACCCTTATGTACCATTGCTACATTCCATCCTCTGATACCCTTATGTACCATTGCTACATTCCATCCCTCTGATACCCTTATGTACCATTGCTACATTCCATCCCTCTGATACCCTTATGTACCATTGCTACATTCCATCCCTCTGATACCCTTATGTACCATTGCTACATTCCATCCCTCTGATACCCTTATGTACCATTGCTACATTCCATCCCTCTGATACCCTTATGTACCATTGCTACATTCCATCCCTCTGATACCCTTATGTACCATTGCTACATTCCATCCCTCTGATACCCTTATGTACCATTGCTACATTCCATCCCTCTGATACCCTTATGTACCATTGCTACATTCCATCCCTCTGATACCCTTATGTACCATTGCTACATTCCATCCCTCTGATACCCTTATGTACCATTGCTACATTCCATCCCTCTGATACCCTTATGTACCATTGCTACATTCCATCCCTCTGATACCCTTATGTACCATTGCTACATTCCATCCCTCTGATACCCTTATGTACCATTGCTACATTCCATCCCTCTGATACCCTTATGTACCATTGCTACATTCCATTCCTCTGATACCCTTATGTACCATTGCTACATTCCATCCCTCTGATACCCTTATGTACCATTGCTACATTCCATCCCTCTGATACCCTTATGTACCATTGCTACATTCCATCCCTCTGATACCCTTATGTACCATTGCTACATTCCATCCCTCTGATACCCTTATGTACCATTGCTACATTCCATCCTCTGATACCCTTATGTACCATTGCTACATTCCATCCCTCTGATACCCTTATGTACCATTGCTACATTCCATCCCTCTGATACCCTTATGTACCATTGCTACATTCCATCCCTCTGATACCCTTATGTACCATTGCTACATTCCATCCTCTGATACCCTTATGTACCATTGCTACATTCCATCCCTCTGATACCCTTATGTACCATTGCTACATTCCATCCCTCTGATACCCTTATGTACCATTGCTACATTCCATCCCTCTGATACCCTTATGTACCATTGCTACATTCCATCCCTCTGATACCCTTATGTACCATTGCTACATTCCATCCCTCTGATACCCTTATGTACCATTGCTACATTCCATCCCTCTGATACCCTTATGTACCATTGCTACATTCCATCCCTCTGATACCCTTATGTACCATTGCTACATTCCATCCCTCTGATACCCTTATGTACCATTGCTACATTCCATCCCTCTGATACCCTTATGTACCATTGCTACATTCCATCCCTCTGATACCCTTATGTACCATTGCTACATTCCATCCCTCTGATACCCTTATGTACCATTGCTACATTCCATCCCTCTGATACCCTTATGTACCATTGCTACATTCCATCCCTCTGATACCCTTATGTACCATTGCTACATTCCATCCCTCTGATACCCTTATGTACCATTGCTACATTCCATCCCTCTGATACCCTTATGTACCATTGCTACATTCCATCCCTCTGATACCCTTATGTACCATTGCTACATTCCATCCCTCTGATACCCTTATGTACCATTGCTACATTCCATCCCTCTGATACCCTTATGTACCATTGCTACATTCCATCCCTCTGATACCCTTATGTACCATTGCTACATTCCATCCCTCTGATACCCTTATGTACCATTGCTACATTCCATCCCTCTGATACCCTTATGTACCATTGCTACATTCCATCCCTCTGATACCCTTATGTACCATTGCTACATTCCATCCTTCTGATACCCTTATGTACCATTGCTACATTCCATCCCTCTGATACCCTTATGTACCATTGCTACATTCCATCCCTCTGATACCCTTATGTACCATTGCTACATTCCATCCCTCTGATACCCTTATGTACCATTGCTACATTCCATCCCTCTGATACCCTTATGTACCATTGCTACATTCCATCCCTCTGATACCCTTATGTACCATTGCTACATTCCATCCCTCTGATACCCTTATGTACCATTGCTACATTCCATCCCTCTGATACCCTTATGTACCATTGCTACATTCCATCCCTCTGATACCCTTATGTACCATTGCTACATTCCATCCCTCTGATACCCTTATGTACCATTGCTACATTCCATCCCTCTGATACCCTTATGTACCATTGCTACATTCCATCCCTCTGATACCCTTATGTACCATTGCTACATTCCATCCCTCTGATACCCTTATGTACCATTGCTACATTCCATCCCTCTGATACCCTTATGTACCATTGCTACATTCCATCCCTCTGATACCCTTATGTACCATTGCTACATTCCATCCCTCTGATACCCTTATGTACCATTGCTACATTCCATCCCTCTGATACCCTTATGTACCATTGCTACATTCCATCCCTCTGATACCCTTATGTACCATTGCTACATTCCATCCCTCTGATACCCTTATGTACCATTGCTACATTCCATCCCTCTGATACCCTTATGTACCATTGCTACATTCCATCCCTCTGATACCCTTATGTACCATTGCTACATTCCATCCCTCTGATACCCTTATGTACCATTGCTACATTCCATCCCTCTGATACCCTTATGTACCATTGCTACATTCCATCCCTCTGATACCCTTATGTACCATTGCTACATTCCATCCCTCTGATACCCTTATGTACCATTGCTACATTCCATCCCTCTGATACCCTTATGTACCATTGCTACATTCCATCCCTCTGATACCCTTATGTACCATTGCTACATTCCATCCCTCTGATACCCTTATGTACCATTGCTACATTCCATCCCTCTGATACCCTTATGTACCATTGCTACATTCCATCCCTCTGATACCCTTATGTACCATTGCTACATTCCATCCCTCTGATACCCTTATGTACCATTGCTACATTCCATCCCTCTGATACCCTTATGTACCATTGCTACATTCCATCCCTCTGATACCCTTATGTACCATTGCTACATTCCATCCCTCTGATACCCTTATGTACCATTGCTACATTCCATCCCTCTGATACCCTTATGTACCATTGCTACATTCCATCCCTCTGATACCCTTATGTACCATTGCTACATTCCATCCCTCTGATACCCTTATGTACCATTGCTACATTCCATCCCTCTGATACCCTTATGTACCATTGCTACATTCCATCCCTCTGATACCCTTATGTACCATTGCTACATTCCATCCCTCTGATACCCTTATGTACCATTGCTACATTCCATCCCTCTGATACCCTTATGTACCATTGCTACATTCCATCCCTCTGATACCCTTATGTACCATTGCTACATTCCATCCCTCTGATACCCTTATGTACCATTGCTACATTCCATCCCTCTGATACCCTTATGTACCATTGCTACATTCCATCCCTCTGATACCCTTATGTACCATTGCTACATTCCATCCCTCTGATACCCTTATGTACCATTGCTACATTCCATCCCTCTGATACCCTTATGTACCATTGCTACATTCCATCCTCTGATACCCTTATGTACCATTGCTACATTCCATCCCTCTGATACCCTTATGTACCATTGCTACATTCCATCCCTCTGATACCCTTATGTACCATTGCTACATTCCATCCCTCTGATACCCTTATGTACCATTGCTACATTCCATCCCTCTGATACCCTTATGTACCATTGCTACATTCCATCCCTCTGATACCCTTATGTACCATTGCTACATTCCATCCCTCTGATACCCTTATGTACCATTGCTACATTCCATCCCTCTGATACCCTTATGTACCATTGCTACATTCCATCCCTCTGATACCCTTATGTACCATTGCTACATTCCATCCCTCTGATACCCTCATGTGCCATTGCTATACTCTAATGTACTCTTGCTACATTCCAATTATATGTCTGCCATGCCCCTTTATATACCTGTCATAGGTTCATAGGTCCATAGGCTCATAGGTAGGTACTAGGCTATATGCCCGAAGGCATTTATAAGCCTAGCCAGAATATGTTGGCTTTCGCCACCCCCTTAGATTAGTTCCCTGTGCTTTTGTCCAGCAGAGCCACTGAAGTGATCCCCGAGGTAAACTTTCTGTTTCTCATCCACTCGTCAAGGTTTCTTTTGAAGAGTGTTAGTGAGGAGCTCTGCCTACTGTAGATTGGGATCTTGTTGCAAAGCATTGGACGTCTCTGGGGCAGGAATCTATCCCTCCATCATGTCCTATTTATTGTTGTGGCGAGGTTTAGATCCCTAGAGCATGTGGCTCGAGTGGATAAGGTTTTCTTTAGGTGGAGCATGTCCATGAATTCTGGGTTGGACATGGCCTTGTATGTCAGGCAGAGATCACCTCTGAGTAGGCGGTATGCAACCGAGTACAACTGGAGTTTTTTCAGTCAAGCTGCATAGGGCATCTGTTTGAGGCCAGTAATCATCTTGGTGAGGTACTTCTGTGGTCTTTCCAGCTGTTGCAGGTGTCTTGTAAGGTACATCCCAAATGGGTCTTTGTACTCTATAATGGGTCTGATGAGTGATGAGTAGAGGAGCACAGTAACCTCTTTTGATCTGGATGCGAACCCTTTTGTGATTCGGTGGGCCACATAGAAGGATTTTCTAACCACTTTGGCAATGTGATTATCAAAGGTGAGATTACTATCTACTTGGGTCCCCAGATCCCTTATTATGTCTTCCATATTTAGGGGACTACCACCTATGTGGTAGTTTGTGCGTACTTTGTTTTTTCCAAAGGGGATGACTATGCACTTTTTGGCATTTAGCTTGAGGCTATGATTTTGACACTAGGTATCCGTCTCAGTGAGACCCTTTTGGAGGATGTCTGTGTCAGCTGGAGAGTCATTTATAGCCCCTAGTTTGCAGTCGTCCATGAACTTGGTCAGCCATAGTCCTCCTGTGCTTGCCTCTACCTCTGAAAAATATATGCCGAACAGGAGGGGTCCTAGGACTGAGCCCTGGGGAACGCCACTTGTAACCGGTTTAGAGTCAGACCTAGCTCCCGCAACTCTCACCATGTGGGTTCTGTCTGTGAGCCAGTTGGCAACCCATCTTGTGATGTAGGGGTTTATGTTCAGGCTGGTGAGCTTGTCTATAATACCAGAATGAGGAATGGTGTCGAAGGCCTTAATGAGGTCTAGGTAGGCTGTGTGTACCACCTTTCCCTCGTCTATAGCCTTGGTAACTGTCTCAAAGATGTCCACCAGGTTTAGGAGGCATGATCTGCCCTTAACAAAGCCAAACTGGGTAGTGTCCAGTGTTTGGAGGTTCCCAATGTCTCTGTTAATGAGTTCCATGATGATGTACTCCATAGCCTTGCAGACCAAGCTAGTCAGGCTTATAGGGCAATAGTTCCCGGGGTCTGTTGTGGCTCTACCTTCGTGGAGCAGAATAACCATTGCTGTGCATCACTCTATGGGTATGTAGCCTGTGGAGAGGCTGAGTTTGAATAGTGTGTTTAGGTGAGGGGTTGGTTCATCTTTGAGCTCATGTATGATGTAGCCTGGGGCACCATCCGGTCCCATTGATGCTGTGTTTTTGACTTTGGAGAGGACTGTTTTAACCTGAGTGTCTGTGATTACAGGGATTCTACATTCTTCTGATATGGTTATGGGCCCTTTTGGAGAGAGAGAGGGGTGAAGTTTGCGCTGAATCTGTCTGCCAGGATGTTAGTGATATTGGTCAGTTCAGTGTATTTTGCGCCATTATGCACTAACTTTGAGCTGATCTAAGCATTGCCACTTAGATTCTTGACATAGCTAAAGAATGCCTTGTGGTTATCTTTGGAGTCCTTGGCAATTTTTCTTTCAAAGCTCGCCTTGGATGATTTTTATGAGGGATCATAGTTTCTTGCTGATACTGATCAGGGATGTCTTCCCTTCTTGGGAGTTTACTCTTTTCTGTACTAGTTTCCTCCTTCTGTTGTATAGCTTGTTTATGGCAGGAGTCCACCAGACTGGTTTCCTTTTCTTGGAGGAGTGAGTCTTGGTTTTGCTTGGGATGGCACGATCCATGCATTCTTGTAGCTGCCCATAGAATGCATTAGTAAAGGATTTTGCAGCTTGGACAGTGTTATCCTTCAGCACGGGGGCTTTGAAACTTTCCACCTTGGTCTTAAGTAACGTGAAGTTTGCTTTTGAAAAGTTTTTCACGGTGGTTTTCTTCTCTGGGGTGTGGGGGCAGAATATGGATATCCAAAGTGATTTGTTTATGGTCAGATCTAACCAGTGAGGGGTTGACCTCTGGTGTGGAACACTGGTCACCCATGTTGGTGATGACCAGGTCCAATATGTTGTCACCTCTGGTGGGAGTGTTGATGAGTTGAACCAGGGCGTTTGAGTTTATAAATTCTAGGAAAAGTTGGGCAAGGGTAGTACTTGAGTAGTTCTCCCAGTAAATTTTTGGGTAATTGAAATCTCCCAATATTAGGGTGTTTGGTAGGACTTTTATGTTTCCCAGTGTTTCCAGAAACATGGAATGGGGGTCTTGGGACATGGTGGGTGATCTGTAGCAAGCTACAATTTGAATTGCAGTTTTGCCCATTGTTAGTTGTACGTGGATGATCTCTGAAGCATCGTGCTGTGCCACTAACCTGGAGGTGTAGGTATCCTTGATGAATATGGATACGCCCCCGCCTTTTGTATTTCAGTTTGGGTTCTGTGGCTGAAATGTATGGTATGAGTTGTAGCCTGGTAGTGCTGGGGTGCTCTCTAGAGCCTTAAACCAGGTTTCTGTTACTGCACATATATCGATTTTCTCCATACTGAGGAGTGCCTCGAATGTGTGCATTTTGAGGTTTAGACTTCTGGCATTGAGTAGCATTACCCTCAGTTTTTTGTTACTTGTGCTATTTATGGCGGTGGGTTTGTCTTTTGAGCCTTGCCTAAAAAAGGCACTATGGGGGTGGCAAGATCCTTGGCCAGTATTCGAAAGCCTAAGGGTGACAGGTGCAAGCCGTCTCTAGCAAAGCAGTGTGGCTTGTCGAGCATGTCATCCCAGGCGGACAGACACTGGATCCCCTTTGAATGATACCAGAAACTTAGCCAATTGTTGAAATCGAGAATTTATTCTTTATACCGTGGTATAATTCTTGGTGAGGGCAGGATGCTACTCAGGGTCAGGGTCGTACCGGCCTTGCTACGTGATCAGAGAGCTCTTCCATGTTTCTCTTCATGTAATCCAGGGAGGTACGGCTCAGGTCGTTCACACCAACATGGACAATGACAGAGTCATATTTGTACTTGTTCTGGACTGACCTGAGTGCTTGTGTTATGTGGCGGATCCTGGCACTCGAGAGGCAGCTGACAGTAACCTTCTCCTTATTCAGCCTAGTGAGTGGGACGTCAGTGTGCCTGACTATAGAGTCACCTATTACTAGTATGTTGGGTATGTTATTTTGCCTTTAGGGCTGTGATTACATGGCACACTGGTTTTGTGAAGTATGTGTTTCATGGTTTGTGTTGGGGGTGGAGGTTGCTTGGATGTTTGCTTCGGAGGTCTCTTGTGCCCTTTATCTTCCCCATACACTGACATGATCCAATGACATATATCCTACATACGTGTATATCCCTTAAAATATGCCTGTGTACCCCCTGAATATGTTTTGCCACATCACCCCTGAACCTTACAATGTCCCATGTATACCCCTATAATGTCTTTTGTATCACCTCTGAACCTTACAATGTCCCATGTATACCCCTATAATGTCTTTTGTATGCTCATTTCACCCCCTGTATACCCCTTCATCAAGCCCCTTGTATAGTAATTATGCCCCTTTAAACTCCTACCATTTCCCCTGTATTCCCCATGGCATGCCCCCCCCTTTATACTCCTACCATTTCCCCTATATTCCCCATGCATGGCCCACCTTTATACTCCTACCATTTCCCCTATATTCCCCATGCATGGCCCACCTTTATACTCCTACCATTTCCCTGTATTTCCCATGGCATGTCCTCCCTTTATACTCCTACCATTTCCCCCTATATTCCCCATGCATGGCCCCCCTTTATACTCCTACCATTTCCCCTCTATTCCCAGTGGCATGCCCCCCTTTATACTCCTACAATTTCCCCTATATTCCCCATGCATGGCCCCCATTTATACTCCTACCATTTCCCTGTATTCCCCATGGCATGCCCCCTTTATACTCCTACAATTTCCCCTATATTCCCCATGCATGGCCCCCATTTATACTCCTACCATTTCCCTGTATTCCCCATGGCATGTCCTCCCTTTATACTCCTACCATTTCCCCTGCATTCCCCATGGCATGCCCCCCCCTTTATACTCCTACCATTTCCCCTGTATTCCCCATGGCATGTCCTCCCTTTATACTCCTACCATTTCCCCTGTATTCCCTGTGGCATGCCCCCCCTTATACTCCTACCATTTCCCCTCTATTCCCCGTGGCATGCCCCCCTTTATACTCCTACAATTTCCCCTATATTCCCCATGCATAGCCCCCCTTTATACTCCTACCATTTCCCCTGTATTCCTCGTGGCATGGCCCTCTTTATACTGCTACCATTTCCCCTGTATTCCCCATGGCATGGACCCCCCTTTATACTCCTACTGTTTCCCCTGTATTCCCCATGCATGGCCCCCTTTATACTCCTACCGTTTCCCCTGTATTCCCCAAAGCATGACCCCCCTTTATACTCCTAATGTTTCCAACGTAATCCCTGTGGCATGGCCTCCCTTTTTACTTCTACCATTTCCCCTGTATTCCCTGTGGCATGGCCCCCCCTTATACTCCTACCATTTCCCCTGTATTGCCCACAGCATGGCCCCCCTTATACTCCTACCATTTCCCCTGTATTCCCTGTGGCATGGCTTCTCTGTACCTTGACCCATCCTCTGTAAACTGTGGTTTCAGTACTGTCCAGTGAAACCTATTAGACTGAAGCTCTGTTTCTAGCTAACCTGACTGACAAGACCTCCACCATTTCTCCTCAGTTAAAAATATTGGCTATGGGTGTTGTTTGCCCCCTCACCCCAGTTGCTCTATAAAAACAAAACTTGAGATCACACCTTTTGTGGAAGGGAAAAATTGGAATCTTTTGATAGTCACCAAAATGCGACTATAATCTAATAGGTTTTGCCAAGTTGAAGAGATGCCATGTACTCCTGTTATATCTCCTGTATACACTTCATATCTCCTGTTTAATGGTATTAGTCCGCTCATACACCCTGCTATACCCCCAGTATTGTCCTATCAGTTTCCTCATACTCTGTTTTGTGCTGTCTGTGTACCTCTTCAGATTCAGTGTATATCAGTGCTACAGAGGTGTGATTTATTACAGAGATGAGGAAAGATACATAGTAAAAGGAAAACAAATATAGGAACTGGAAGAACAAGGATGAGCATCTCTAGCAAAGTTAAACAGAGGCCCTAAACAGGCCAGTGAAGTGCTTTAAAAACGTGAAAAGGAAATAGAAGAAAGATTAGCAGTAGGCAGCAAGGATGAAGGAGGTGAGGGGAAATTGAAGAAGTAGCTTGGAAAAAGATAAGGAGGCCAACAGCAACAACAAATCTTAATGAATATTTTTTCTTCAGTGTTCACAAAGGAAAAGTGAGGCTAGTAGTGTAGTAGTGGACAGCTGAAGATATGATGACTAAGGATCTTCGCTTTGCTTTTGCCACCATCCTCTCACTCAGCAGGTGGAAATAGAGACAAGATGCATACCATGTAGGATCCTAAAAATCCTTCTGAAAGGTTCAGTTAACCCTTTGACAGAACTATTCAACAGGTTCCTTGGAGAGCAGGTTGTCCTGAGGGAATGCAGATAATCAGTTATAAAAAACAAGTAATCTCCGTGGTATCCCCAAAGTCTCAAAACAACCCACTAAACAAGTGTAGTGTGGATTACTTTCGAATACTTAGTAATGCTGTACAATTATATATGTTTTTATTATTATTATTATTGTTTTTTTACTTAAGATGAGTTTAAGTTCGCTACTTCTACTACTATTGTCTGATCTGATTAATATACAGTGATTAACTAGAGATATATGGACTGAAAATCTTCCACACAGAGAAGTTTCTTACACTGTTTGTTTTTGGACCCACTACACTTGTTTAGTGGGTTGTTTTGAGACTTCGGGGATACCACAGAGATTGTTTGTTTTTTGTTGGTACTTTGGTTTCTAAGACCAAGGTTTTTGTTCCGTTAAAGGATCCCTGAATCGGTGTGGAATTCCAACATTTTAAGACATGGATAATGACAGGCTAAAAGATTTACTAACTGTACCTATCTGGAATGATACAGAAGCAGATCAGATACAAACAGATACAGAAAATGGACAGGAAAGAATGGGCCCAGAAAATATGAATTCAGAGACGATTTCTAAACTAGAAAAGCAACTAAAACACATGCAGGGTCTCTACTGGGAACACATTTATTTACAACAAAGCATAGATAAGAAGAGACTACCCCGGGGACTTAGATTGAACAAAAGACCAATGTGGAAAAATATGGATGATTCACTTTCTAAGGAATGGGAAGATATTTTAGAGGATGCCAGCTACAAACTTATTCGTCTGCTAGTAAGGAACAACCTTAGTGTGCAGGAAGCTACAAAGGCTGACATCACATCTTTAAAACAACATTGGAAAATGAGAACCACAATAACCTAGATGCTAAATTTGAGCATTTTTTGCTTAAAGAAAGAGTGAAAGGATATGAGCAGTCCATTAACGAAAGATAGATTAATAAAATGAAACAAGATCAAATGGACAAAGATGATCCTGGGAGACTTACTAGGAGGTACAATAATAATAACAACAACAGGAGAACCAACAACAGACAAGGTTTTAGTTATTACAGGGGATATAAGGGAAAGTATAACCATGCCAGCAGACCTCAACGGGATTTTCTCAGGGGAGATCCTCGCAAAAAAACAGACAGGGGCACAATACAGGACCACCAGGAGACTGCCCTCCCCAACATCTCATTCCCCACAATCCCAATCCCCTCTGGCTATCAACACTATGCAGAAGCCTTTGACATCACAGAAGGATCAGGACAGAAACATAAGCCTCAGCGGCAACTAGAACTGACAGAGAGTTCTACAGGATGAATTACAGGACTACCAGGACAACCGGGACCACAGACAATCCAGCTACCAGGAGCAGCAGCACCTTCACAGAGACCAGTTTCTTCAGGAAGACCAATATCGACAGCACAGACATCAACCACCACACCAATACCAAAACCAGCACCAGTACCAGAACAAGAACGACCACCACCACCAGAGCCCCAGAGCTTGTCCCTCTTACCAGGTCCCCCCATACCACAGCCACAGAGAGGAATACTCCTACAACTCACTGAGATTCCAGAAAGCAGAGGAGGAATTCCAGAGATCTCATACTCCATCCACAAACTCCCAGGGAGACAGGAGAACCAAACAGTGGACAGGGGTGAGGGAAATACAATACCTGGGCAATTCTGACTGGAACCCCGACTACAACCTAGGTCCCAGGATCAGACAGAGGAGCCAGCCACAATAACAGGTACAATAACAACAATAACAGGTGCTCCACTTATCTGGAACCACTCTGTTAAAGCACTGACTGAAGAGGAAAAAAGTGTGTTGTCTAAAGAATTTACTTTTGTAGCAAGCTGCAGGAGTGAGGTTGCTCAGGTACTGATAGACCTTAAAATGTTTGTGAGGAAGCTCAACTTAAGGGTACAGTTTCATGGCAAAAGTAATGGCACTGAAAATAAGCCTATTGATGAAACTATAAAAAGGCCTAGCAGCTATTGTCCACCAGTACATCAAACACTAGCTGCTTTTGAAGTGAAATGTGAGATGGATATCAGGAAACTGCTTAAAAAACCTCCTAAGAAAAAACTTTAGAACTTAACAGTGGGAGAAAGAAAAGCATTGCTTGAGCTAGGCAATGATAAATCCAGGCATGTAATGAAGGCAGACAAGGGAGGAGGTATACTTATGACTGATACCACTAGCTACAACCAAACGATAGAGAACATGCTGGAGGATAACAGATGTGAGGGAAGAAAGCGCTCAATCCTGCTGTTCGTTTTATTATTTTAATGTTTTAGAGTGAAAAATAAAATAAGAAATTCAAGAGATTTCCGTCTCAGCAGTGACTACTTTGTAGATTTTATGAGTTATTTACCATGGATGACATAAAAAGAGCATATGATTTATGGAACAGCAATCTCACCACATTATGGGAAGGAAAACTTATCACTGAAAATCTTTATAATTATTTATGGAGCCCATGCCCACATTTACCTTACTTTTTTGGAATACCAAAGCCACACAAGAACAGAGAAGACCCACCTTATAGACCGGTGGTAGCAAGTGGAGGTTCCCTTACTGAAGCCACAGCCATTTACCTTGATTACTTGCTGAAACCTCTAGCAGAAAAGAATAAGTCATACATAAGAGATTCAATGGATTTTTTGAAGAAAATAAAAAACATTACAGTGGAAGCTGACAGTATTTTGGTAACTATTGATATGGAATCCTTGTACACAGTGCTCCCTCTCAATTACTGTATAACAGCAGCTATGGAGTCTTTTAAGAAACATAATCAGGGTACACAGGCACAAGTGCAAAAGTTAAGCAAGCTCATTAATCTTGTACTGGACTTCAATTTCTTTACTTTCAATGGCAAACACTACAAACAAAAAACTGGTATAGCAGTGGGGGCTGCCATGGCTCCCAGTATAGCTAACATAGCCCTGGGCAAATGGGAGGAGGACTTTGTGTTAAACAACACAGACTACATGCAGCATATCACATGCTATTTACATTTTATTGATGATGTCTTTATTGTGTGGGAAGGTGACACCTTGCAGCTTGGAGATTTTATCACTTACCTCAATCAAACAACCCCCTTCCTGACTTTTACCTCTTCCCATAGCTATACTTCAACCACTTTCTTAGATATGCAGATTTCCAAGGACACCAACAATAACAGAATCACCACTGATCTATTCAGAAAACCAATGAGGGTTAACTTATTACTCCACAGTAAAAGTCTATATCCTACAAAAACCAAGTATAATGTAGTGAAGTCCCAAGGCTATAGATTAGCTAGAATTACCACAGAGATGTAACCATTTTTGAGAAACCTGAACAACTTAGAGAATGATTTTCTAGTGAGAGACTATGAAAGTCAGATGTTAAAAAACATCCTGGAACCCATTATGGAACTGAAAAGGACTGAAGCACCTTCACTCAACCTCCCCAGAAGAAGAATGTTAAGAAATTCCACAGAGAATAACAAATAAAAAAATAGCTGCATCCTGAAATACACTTTGGATTATCACAGTATCAAAAATGTTATTAAAGAAAACTGGGACATTATCACAGGAAACCCTTTTCTGATTAACATCTTAGGTGAAGCCCCATCATTTGTTTATAGGAAGGCCAGGAACATTAGAAGTTTTGTTGAATTTAAACCTAGACCATATGAGAAAAGCACTAAAAGATGTGAAACTAATTGTACATTTTGTATATTTATACAGCAAGGTGATAGTTTGTATTGCCCTTATTTAAAGGAAATCATTAAAACCAGTGCAGGGGGTTACTGTAACACCACAAAAGTAATTTACAGGGCACAGTGCAATGAATGTGATGCATTCTATGTGGGCAAGACTGTAAATAAACTCAAGAGTAGGATTTCATATCATCTGTCAGAAATCTGCTCTGGATGTAAAAATAGTGCACTGGCCAAACACCTTTCTCTTCATAAAAGACACACAGGTTTTAAGTTCCAGATCCTGGATCGCATCGACATGGGTGATCTTGATGGAGACATCCCGAATATTCCGGAGAAACATGAACTCATGTGGCAATTAAAGATGACCTCTTTTAGGAAGCCTGGACTAAACTACTACTGTTCAATTAAAAGTGCACTGGAACTTAAAAAATTGCCACATTGTTTACATGACTAATTGTATTTTATTTTATTGTATTCTACCAGTTGGTTTTAAATACCATTTTAAATCAGTTGTAATTTAAGTGTATATTTTGTTTCCATCATCATACATACATTTTTTCTTATTTTTATTTTTTTCTGGTTCTTTTTTCAACTTTATTCAAAATGATGTGTAATAATACTAACTAATTATACAATTATATATACCTTTATAGATAATTTTTAGGGTTCTTATACACAGACCTGAAGAAGTCTAGAAGGAAGAAAGCGATCTTTGTTAACAATAGGTTATGAAAATAGAAATTGATTTTTACATGCAAAATGTATATGTATATATTTATATATATATATATTTTGATTACCAAATGAACTAAGGTTGATATATTTCCAGCCATGTAGTATATTGTCTTGGATAAAATCACAGAGTTAATAATCTACTTAATAATCTGGTTAATCTGGTTAGAGGTACCACACCATTATACATTTTATTTAAAGTACATAAGGGTTATAATATTATTATGACAGCTAATAAGTAGGGCAGTACCAGCTTGAATGTCACACTGATGGGGGAAGGGATGTGAATTTAACATGTGTACCAATAACATTTTGTTTTACAGCACAATAAACCACTCCCATGCCTGATAAAAAGTATATATATATATATATATATATATATATATATATATATATTTAAAAAGCTTGTGAGAAAATGATTACTCTGTTTTTGTTTTACTTGGATTGCTTGTCTGTGTACTTAATAAAGGATTTTCGACTGGAAACAGACTGCCTGCCTGCCTTGCTTGGATTACTTTTGAACACTTAGTAATGCTGTAAAATTATATTTAAGTTTGCTACTTCTACTACTATTGTCTGATCTGATTAATATACAGTGATTAACTAGAGATATATGGACTGAAAATCTTTCACACAGACAAGTTTCTTACACTGTTTTGTTTCAGATAATCAGTTATTTTTATTTTATTTTTATTTATTTAACATTTGTTGACCGGGAATGTCCAACTAGGTTCCACAGAGCCTGTTATTACACATCTAAGGAATGCAGATAATCAGTTATGATACACATCTACGAAGGCATCCTGAGGGATTGCAGATAATCAGTTATGATACACATCTACGAAGGCATCCTGGGGGATTGCAGATAATCAGTTATGATACACATCTACAAAGGCATCCTGGGGGATTGCAGATAATCAGTTATGATACACATCTACGAAGGCATCCTAAGGGATTGCAGATAATCAGTTATGATACACATCTACAAAGGCATCCTGGGGGAATGCAGATGATCAGTTATTATACACATCTACGAAGGAATGCAGATAATCAGTTATGATACACATCTATGAAGGCATCCTCAGGGAATGCAGATAATCAGTTATGATACACATCTATGAAGGCATCCTCAGGGAATGCAGATAATCAGTTATGATACACATTTATTTTTTTTTTATTTATTTATCATTTGTTGAATGCAGATAATCAGTTATGATACACATCTATGAAGGCATCCCGAGGGAATGCAGATAATCAGTTATGATACACATCTATGAAGGCATCCTCAGGGAATGCAGATAATCAGTTATGATACACATCTATGAAGGCATCCTCAGGGAATGCAGATAATCAGTTATGATACACATCTATGAAGGCATCCTCAGGGAATGCAGATAATCAGTTATGATACACATCTATGAAGGCATCCTGAGGGAATGCAGATAATCAGTTATGATACACATCTATGAAGGCATCCCGAGGGAATGCAGATAATCAGTTATGATACACATCTATGAAGGCATCCCGAGGGAATGCAGATAATCAGTTATGATACACATCCACAAAGGCATCCTCAGGGAATGCAGATAATCAGTTATGATACACATCTATGAAGGCATCCTCAGGGAATGCAGATAATCAGTTATGATACACATCTATGAAGGCATCCTCAGGGAATGCAGATAATCAGTTATGATACACATCTATGAAGGCATCCCGAGGGAATGCAGATAATCAGTTATGATACACATCTATGAAGGCATCCTCAGGGAATGCAGATAATCAGTTATGATCTGCAAAGACATCCTGAATGAATGCAGATAATCAGTTATGCTACACATCTATGAAGGCATCCTGAGGGAATGCAGATAATCAGTTATGAAACACATCTACGAAGGCATCCTGAGGGAATGCAGATAATCAGTTAGGATACACATCTACAAAGGCATCCTGAGTGAATGCAGATAATCAGTTATGATATACATCTACGAAGGCATCCTGAGGGAATGCAGATAATCAGTTATGATACACATCTACGAAGGCATCCCGAGGGAATGCAGATAATCAGTTATGATACACATCTGTGAAGGCATCCTCAGGGAATGCAGATAATCAGTTATGATACACATCTATGAAGGCATCCTGAGGGAATGCAGATAATCAGTTATGATCTGCAAAGGCATCCTGAATGAATGCAGATAATCAGTTATGATACACATCTACGAAGGCATCCCGAGGGAATGCAGATAATCAGTTATGATACACATCTACAAAGGCATCCTGAGGGAATGCAGATAATCAGTTATGATACACATCTACGAAGGCATCCTGAGGGAATGCAGATAATCAGTTATGATACACATCTATGAAGGCATCCTGAGGGAATGCAGATAATCAGTTATGATACACATCTACAAAGGCATCCTGAGGGAATGCAGATAATCAGTTATGATACACATCTACAAAGGCATTCTGAGGGAATGCAGATAATCAGTTATGATACACATCTATGAAGGCATCCTCAGGGAATGCAGATAATCAGTTATGATACACATCTATGAAGGCATCCCGAGGGAATGCAGATAATCAGTTATGATACACATCTATGAAGGCATCCTCAGGGAATGCAGATAATCAGTTATGATACACATCTATGAAGGCATCCCAAGGGAATGCAGATAATCAGTTATGATACACATCTATGAAGGCATCCTCAGGGAATGCAGATAATCAGTTATGATACACATCTATGATGAGGAATGCAGATAATCAGTTATGATAAACCTCTACAAAGGCATCCTGAGGGAATGCAGATAATCAGTTATGATCTGCAAAGGCATCCTGAATGAATGCAGATAATCAGTTATGCTACACATCTACAAAGGCATCCTGAGGGAATGCAGATAATCAGTTATTATCTACGAAGGCAGAGCAAGAACCAACCCCAGGAACTACATGTTGATGAGCCTGACTTTATGGTAGAGAAAAAGACCTAAGGAAGGTCAGAAGTGCGGTCTGAAAACCAGTAGCTTCACTTCAGTCCTTCAACAATGCATGCTGCTATCCCTGGGAAATAATATGCTGGAGATAGCAAATGCAGCTGGTGAAAAGAGACTAAAAGTATGAAGTGACAGCAGGACTCCGGGATTATTATGGAAAATCTGTGCTACCAAACACACAATGAGAGGATGGCAGCAAAAGCAAAACAAACATTTGAATGTGGAATTCAGAGATAGGAAGCTAATGATTTTCCTGTCATAGGCACTGGTATCAAGTGCTGGAGTACAGCATGCAGTTCTGGAATCTTCTATAGGACTTGAGGTAACACTGCCAGAAAGGGTATGGAGGAAGGTGACAACAGGTTGGTAAGAAGAACAGGAGGTTTTGTCTCATATGACAATGTAGAAAATGCAACATTTCACTTTTAGGGAATGGCATAGTGAGAACTATGTGTCATGTGATCCAGCCAGTCATTCACCATGTCTTGTAAATTCTTTTTTTTCCTCAAATTTTTTTTTTATTTTTCAAATACATTTGAATGA
This sequence comes from Protopterus annectens, assembly GCF_019279795.1. Taxonomy (NCBI): domain Eukaryota; kingdom Metazoa; phylum Chordata; order Ceratodontiformes; family Protopteridae; genus Protopterus; species Protopterus annectens. The sequence goes on from NC_056749.1 coordinate 3,318,222, forward strand.
ATTCAATAGTATTTATACATAACATATTAAATAACTATGTACACTATTTACATTAGCCTGACACTATAACAGATCTTAATGTATGCAGTTGCTTTATAAGTATGTCCAATCCATTATCATAGTGTCTGATCAATTGTTGTATAGTGTCAATCAACGAGAAAACTTTTCCCCAATGATTGTTGATAAATGGCTTTGGATAAATTCTTAGTTCTTTAATTTTAATGACCAATAATGCTGTGGTCTTCAGTAGGCTGTAGAAGACTTCCAAAATTGGTATTGTGTTTGTATTCCATCTCCTTGTTATACACTTCCTTGAAATTGCACGTATAGTCCATACTAGATGCATGTTTGACCTATTCAAATGAGGACCTTCGTTCACATTTAATAATACAAAAGCTTTAGATAAATAAAATGATTCATTAAATAAAGCTTGTTGAAAGTTATTAATACCATTCCAAAATGGCTTAATTTTAACACAGTCAAAGAAAATGTGGTTCCAAACTGCATTGTATACTTGCTCACATATCCAACATATTCCTTTTATGGAAGAACTAATTTTACTGATTCTGTCTGGGGTTAAGAATGGTCTGTACTACCATTTCCAATGAAACACTTTCCAGTATTGTGTAAAAGATGTGTATTTTATCAATAATAAGATATTTGTTTTAATATTTTCATTTAACTGTATTGAGTGTCCTTTTGTTACATATATCCAATATGAGGTTTGGGTTGTTGTTTTATAGTTTATCAATATTTTGTAACATTTTGAAATACTGTTTCCTATGTCAAAGTCACTATATATGATTTCATATATGCATTTCATAAATTTAGGTATTTCTTTAAATTAAGAATTGTTAATTATTCTACTTAAATCTTGCGAATATGACAGAATACACTTTAAAGTTAGACAGTGCTGTTGTGGAATTTTGTATGCTGTTTTTATTACTTGCATAGCTAAAACTTTTAGTTCTTTGATACATTGGAGCCAGCAAACAAATCCTTTCTGTTCTCAGGAATTAATAATGTCTCTATATATTTCATGTGGAAAGTTCTTTGTGACTATAAATGGTGTTAAAAGGTCAAACCAGATTTTTAAATCTATATTTGCATTAATAATTTTCCTAAATGAGTCAATGTAATAATTAATCATATGAGTTTTAGTGGGTTTAGTTATGTTATATTGCATACTAATACATATGTGCCATGACAAATTGTTTTTTATCTATTTGAAATTTTTTTAGTAAATCAAATTTATTTATTGATATTACAGTTAGTAATTCTTTCCAATTTGCAGAGTTATTTGGACTTATCCAGTCTGAGATTGTTTTAGATATTGATGTTTTTATATATGTTTCTATATCAGGAAAATTTAATTCTCCCTGTTTCCATGGTCTGATATGATGTATTAAAGCTATTCGGTTTCTTTTGAGAAACCATAAACATTTTATTAGGTATGAATTTATTTCTTTAAGTATATTCCATTCTGGTAACAGTTGTATTGCCAAGGCTATATATAGGATCTTGGGTAGCAAAACCATTTTTATTAACTGTAGTCTATCTTAGAATGTTAATATTATTTTGTTAAAAATTTCCAAAGAGATTTTAATTGTATTGATGATAGTATTGTAGATGTTTGAGACTAATTCATAATTATCCTTGCATAACTCAATTCCTAGATATTTTAAGGTAGATTCTTGTTTCCCATGATGTGATAGTCCTTAGTTTGCAGTTCTTTTTTTATTTAAAAATAAATTTTTTGATTTTGATTTATTGAACTGGAGTCCTGAAGTCATGTGAAATTTGTCAATTAATATATCTAATTCTTTTAATGTCACTTTTGTATTAGATAATGTTAGTAATATTTCATCAGCAAATAGCATTACTTTAGAATTGTATTGTTCATAAACATCTATTCCTTTGATTTTTATATTGTTACGAATTGAATCTGCCAATATTTCAACAACCAGAGCAAATAGAATTGGTGAATGGGACATCCTTGTTTAGTGCCTTTTGTTATATGTATAGATTCAGAGGTAAAAGGACTTAACTTGACATATGCTAAATTATTTCTATATGTTTTCTTTAGTAGATGAACAAAGGATGCAGAAATTCAGATAACACCAGAATTCTGAATAAGTAGTCCCAATTTAGGGAACCAAAGGCTTTCTCTATATCTAAGCCAATTATGAGTGTTTCTTTATTTTCTTTATTAACATAATCTATAAGAGAAATTATCCTTTTAATATTGTCATATGTGTGTCTATGATATATAAATCCAGTTTGATCATTATTTATTGTTTTGGATAGTGGTAGTTTCATTCTGTTAGTTAATATTGTCATAAATATCTTATAGTCATTTAATAATGATATAGGTCTATAAGAGGTACAGAGGTTTGGGGATTTGTTTTCCTTTAGGATTGGTGTGATTAAGAAATATCTCCAAGAGGGTGGTATTAAAGCTTGTGACTTAATTTCTAATAGAGTTTTATGGAAGAGGGATAGTATCTTTGAAGGAAAAAGTTTATATATTTCCATAATTATGCCAGCTATACCTGGAGCTGTATTATTTTTACCCTCTTTTATTGTATCTGTAATTTCTTTGTAGGATATAGGTACTTGCAGATCTAGTTTAAAATTTTCTGTTTTTTTTTATATCAGAACATTTTTCATCTAGATGTAATTGATCGATATGCATATTTTCTTTTTGGAAAAGTTCCATATAGTGATTTCTGTAGGCATCAAGAATGTCACCTATATCCAAGACATTTTCCCCTTTCTTTTCATGGAAGATACTTTTAATGTTATTAGCTTTTGATTATATTTTGATTCTTGTGGATAAATTATGTAGATATTTGAGAGAAGTGGCCAAGGTATTCATTTTTAGTTTTTCTAAGGCTAAACTAGTTTCATGTGTTAGAATTTCATTGGATTTATTGTTTAATACTTTCTTTTTCATCTCCAAATGATTTTGATTTTTTTTCAGGTTTTACTGACAAAACTTTGGATTGTAGATCTAATAATTCAGAATCCCATTCTCTGATTTTTTTTATACCAAGTTTATCAAGTTAGGGTTTTACCATATACATAAGCTTTTAATGCATCCCATATCATTATTTTATTTATCTCTGTAGTGTCATTAATATCTAAGAAGAACTGTAATTCAGGTAATAAACAGGGTTTGAACTCTTTAATTTTAGTTATATATGCTGGAATTCTGGAGTTAAAGATTAATGGTTTGTACCCATTTTGAAGTTTTAGTATCAATGAATTGTGGTCTGAAAAGGGGCAGGGGGTGATTGAGAAATTAATGAGTTTAGAGTGTAAGTCATGGGCAGCAAATATTTTATCTATTCTAGTTTGGGTACCAAATCTGTAATCCTGATGGGAAAATGACAAAGATTTATCTTCTTTAAATTTGAAAGTATCTACAAGATTAAATGATTCTACCCACTTGTTTAAAGTTTTTGATACAGCAGATGTACACAGCGGCCTTTTATTTGTAGTTTCAGAAATATCAAATATACAGTCAAAATCTCCTCCTAATATTAAGTTGTCTTTATAATTATTGGAAATGAAATCCAAGTATTTTTTAACAGTACCTGTTCCAATGCCTGGGAACCAGCATAGATTGGCTAGGGTCCATATTCTGTTATTATATTTAACTATTACTAATGCCATAAGGCTTTCTTTACCTTTATACTTATAAATTATTTCTGGGTTAATCACATTTGTTTTCCATAAAATTGTTACCCCTTTTGTCTTTGTCTTATAAGTGGATTGTGCCAATATCATATATTCCTTAGGATTCCATTTGTAATTGTCATTTGTTTTGAAATTAGTTTTTTCAAGGAAGACAATTTGTGCTTTCTTCAGTTTTAAATATTTCAGTAGATTTGATCTCTTGCTAGGATTGTTTAAGCCATTGGTATTTAAAGATAATAAAGTTAAATCCATCTTAGGTTATTTAGACTATGTACTTTTTGTTTTATTATGACTATTAAACATTTTCCTCTGATAACTATAAAGTATATGTTAGAGCTTTTAAAGGAAATTATCAGTTTTATACTTGAGTGTTCACCAATAAAGTAATGTTTTGGTCAGGTATACTAAAAATGTTTCTGTGAAATGACAAATTTAAATTAATAAATGCTAACAAAACTAAGAACTACACTATCAATGGAATGAAAATAATTCCTAATCTGATGGATAAACCTAAGTCCATCAGATTATCACTTATACCTTGGCAATCCAGAACATCTGAGCTCCATCAATTGAATTATCATGTGGAGAATATTTGTAATAGGAATAATCAATATTTATGTTATTTTGAACAGATATAGTACTATTGTAGATTAGACAGAATTCTAATACAATATAAATGTCTACTTATTGTATAAGCAATTAATATTTACACGAAAGATAGATAACAAGCAATTCAATCATAGTAAAGTAGGATGTATTGTATATAAAATCTCAGTAAAAGATTATAGCACAGTTATTTAACATATTTACCCTTATTGATGAAGTCTCTCAAAACACATTGCTTAATATGAATAGATGGTAATAATATTTATACCTAATGTTTATATGACAATGTATTTTACTGGATATATCAGAAGTCATATTTCAATGTTTGCCAGCATTTAAGTAATCACTTTGTTTGTTGCTAACTTACTTAAAGCATTACGTTTGTTTTATGAGAACATTGATGAAGGTTCGTACATTTTAATTATCAGTGCATCCCTCTTCCCCTAATTTCCTACACATAAGGATTTTCATATCTGTCATTTGTTATTATAAAATGAGTGAAATTATAGGTTAAAAAAAACTAATTCCCTTACTGTGATTAATGATTACAAGTTCCCTTTTCATATTCATAAATTACTATGTTATGGCATATACTGAATGTTTTTAGATTTAAATGGCAACATTCTATTTTGCATAATCAGCAAAGGTTAAACTGAGTGATTATTGTCAATTTAATACTATTTGTTCAGAATGTGATTGTTACATTCTGTGACATTCCTAGTTCAGGCTTCTATTGTTTCCCTTGAACAACTTTGTCAGTTTGATGTCATGTATAAAACATTAGTTACCTTGGTAACAGCGTAAGTATTATGTATGGTCAAGATGGGTTACAAAACCACAATTCAAGTTAAAGCAATTATATGACTTGTTATGCACATTTACTTATATGAGAAAATCATCATGCTTCCCCTTGATGTTCAATATAGTGTATGTCATTTATGACAAGTTAAAACAGTAGTGTTATTATACTCAAGCCTATGTTATTAAACTGTCTATTGTCAATTTAATACTATTTGTTCAGAATATGATTGTTACATTCTGTGACATTTCAAGTTTAGGCTTCTATTATTTCTCTTGAACAACTTTGTCAGTTTGATGTCATGTATAAAACATTAGTTACCTTGGTAGCTGCTTAAGTATTATATAAGGTCAAGATGGGTTACAAAATCTACAATTCAAGTTAAAGCAATTACATGACTTATTATGCATATTTACTTATATAAGAAAATCATCATGCTTTCCCTTGATGTTCAATGTAGTGTATGTCATTTATGACAAGTTAAGACAGTAGTGTTATTATACACAAGCCCATGTTATTAAACCTTGTCTTTAATATCTAAATTCAGCAGACTGCTTCATCTTATATGATGATTATATATTTTATGTCTAGATTTACTAAAATCATACATAACTATTGTGCATGTTTTTTTAATTTATTTGGCTGTCGCTTAGTTATTTGAGAGACTATAAGCTGTAGTGTTTATTCTTATCATTAGCTCCTTCCAAGCATGTTTATACAGTCCGTAGACTTTAAATTATGAGACCCTTCTAGTTTCTTATTTGTTATAACTATAGTTCTGTCCTTACATACACATATATCAGTACTTCAAGCATGGGCAACAATGCCCATCCAGTTTTGCCAGAATACCATTCACTAGTTCATGTGGTGTGTTTCCAGGCTGTTCTTAAAATATCCAAACCAATATTTGTCCTGTTCCATTTTACCAGCCTATTCCATGCAGTGGCCAGTCTGCAAGTGAACCAGACAACACACCTTCCATTCCCACAGAAGGAAATCTGATGACTCTTTAGCACTCCCTGGCAATCCCAAACAGCCCTAAAATCAGCTATCCCCATATGCCCAACATGTCCGAGCAAGCTCACCTCCCAGACATCTGCAAAGGGTACTGCACAAGACCAAGTGCTCTTAGTCTTTCACAATAACTCAGACTTCCACTCTTATGTAAGTCCTTAATGTGTTTGGACCAAAATACATTTTAAATATAAAATTACACTTATTATTTATTTATTTTTATCAAGAATCAACTTAATGAGCTAAACAAAGTGTTGGGAGGCCATCAATATATGTACATGTGGTTTAAAAGAGCCCTTTTGTTATATTTTGTTGTTTAAAACCAAAAACTTCACTGCCAATAATCATCTTGGAGGCTCCTCAGAGCCATTAAGCATTACTGTCACTCTGTGTCCGTTACCATAGAAACCTGGGACCATCTGTTTCTGTTATTGTGTCTGTGTACTGCATACCAGAGGCTAGCGATGCACCTGAAGCAAAGCTTCACTTCACTACAACTTCAAGCCTAAATTCCCTCCCTTTCAGCAAGGCAGCAGCCAGGAAAAGAATGGAGAGAAACTGATCAAAAAAAAGAAAAAAGAAAAAACCTCCCAACAAGCTGCCACAACTAGAGATAACAGATTCTTCCAGCCTTTCCAATTCACACTCAGCAGATGTATAAACAAACTATTCTCTTCCAAAATATCCCAAGTCACAGTTTTATCCACCCCCTTACCCTGGATCCAGGCTAAAACACCAAATGTCTCTTCCTAATACATACGCATCAGTAAACCTTGATCAGAAGCCGCAACCCACAGCTTCCTGGAGATGAAAACGGCAACATACAACAGCTACCAGACACAGCTGCATCCACACACAACATGTCAGGCTTAATCAAACAGCACTCAAAGCTATGATACTTGCCATAATTGATATTAACTATGTTTAGACAGAAAAATAATGACATTTGTACTAGCTGCCAGACATGGCTACATCCACACACACCATATCAGGATTGATCAAACATCACTCGAAGCTATGATACCTGCCATAATCGATATTAACTATGTTTAGACAGAATAACAATGACATTTGTACTAGCTGCCAGACACAGCTGCATCCATGCACACCATATCAGGATTGATCAAACAGCACTCATTGCTGTGATACCTGCCATAATTGATATTAACTATATTTAGACAGAATAAGGATGACATTTGTGCTAAGAGCTTGCTACTATTATTTAACCAGGATATACATGACATTTCTAAATCATACTTTAACTGAAGAAGGCATTAGTCTCCATGACAGCATTTTTTTCAATACTCTACTGTTACTGCTATTATATATGATGTTAATTTGTTACATTTGAGTCTGAACTCTGATGAATGGTAACTTGTTGAATTAGTTACTTAATTACTTAAATTATTATAAGTAAAATCAATGAAAAATGAACAAGATAAGTATTCATTGAGTTCAAGTAGGGGAACAGAAACTGCTATATTTGTATTAAATGTTGCTTTGCTTGGCTTATATATAATGTAAATAGCAACCCATCTTGACCTACCTTTGTTTGTGAAGAATTATTTGACTCTTTGAAGATTCTGAATAAATCATTACTGTTTTTCAGTTGTTTAGGAAACCCTCCTTTTTTTAAATAAAAACAGATGACAAGTGATGTACCATAGTTGATACTTTGAGAGATGTAGTTGTAAGAGTTATTTTTTGGGACAGCTATCTTGGAATCAGTTTTTTGTTTCTTCTTTCTAGCATCAGTCCAAGGATTTGTTTCTTTTATTTTTTTAAGAGTAGGGGCCATCCATTCCATTTCTCCTGGGATAGACACTATGTTGTTGTTTTTGATTAATATAATAGCTTCTTCTAAGTCATTAAAGGTTCTCATCTCATTGGCAAAAAAGTATTTGTATCTTGGCTGGAAAGGCCAGCTGTGCTTTAATGTTGTTTTGTTTCAACAGTTTTATTATTGGCCAGAATTGTTTTCCTTTGTTCTAGTATTCTGGAAGAATAATCATTGTCAAACCTTATCAGGCTTTGATTGTAGGGTGAGTTTCTCAAAGCAGATTTTAATATTAGTTCCTTGTCCAAAAATGAAAGAAATTTTATAACTATGGATCTAGGTGGATTATTTGTTGAGTTAGAGGCAGATTTCCTCAGTGCTCTATGAACTCTTTCAATTCCAAATGAAAGTCCCTCTTTCAAGTCTAAAAATTCAGGAATCCAGGTTGTTAAGATTGAAATAGTCTTCTCCTTCAGTGTTTTCAGGCAGAGCAAAGATCCTTATGTTGTTTCTCCTTTCCCTGTTTTCTAAGTCATCTATTTTGTTAAGCAGCCATGTATTCTGTTTAAGCAGAAATTCTTTTTGGAATTCTTCCTCTTTGAGTCTTTCTTCAATGTCATTTACATAAGTCTCTATATTTGTTATTTTTGTATGGTATTGCTGTAATAGTTCCTTAAGAATACCAGACTGTTTTTGAGAATTTAATTTGAGATTTTCGACGTCATTTTTAAAGTCATCCATCTTCAAAGATAGTTCCTGTAAGGTATATGTCATCAATTACAGTTCTTTTTTCAAAGCAGCATCTGAATGAGAATTACTTGAGTTGTTCATGTTCAGTGACAATATATCTCCAAGTTACTTGACAGGAAACTTTTTGTATATCTCCACCAACATTGATATTTATGTAGTTTAGTAGTTTATCTATAAATTTCTGACATTCTAAACTTGAAAATAATAACATTTTCCTATATTATTATTATACTAGTTTATGGAGCTCTCAAAATTCACTGCTCTCAGTTGGCCATCTAGATTCTGTCCCAATCATGTCTTGTAAATTCTTTTTTTTCTCAATTTTTTTTATTTTTCAAATACAGTTGAATAAATTCCATAGTATTTGTATATACCATATTAAATAACCATGTACACTATTTACATCTGCCTGACAATATAACAGAGCTCAATATATACAATTACTTTATAGGTATAACAAACCAGTTATCAGAGTGTATCTCTTCAGTTATTGCAATCAATGATTAGACTTTTTTTCCATGGATTGTTAATAAATGGCTTAGGATGAATCCTTAATTCTTTAATTTTAATTTCCAACAATGCTGTGGTTTTCAGTAGGCTGTAGAAGTCTTTTAAAGTCAGTACTGTGTTTGTATTCCATCTTCTTGTTATACACTTCCTTGAGATTGCAAATATTGTCCATATTAGATACATATTTGGCTCATTCAAATGAGGACCTTTGTACACATTTAATAATACTAGAGCTTTAGATAAGTTAACTGATTCATTAAATAAAGCTTGTAAAAAGTTTTTAATACCATGCCAAAATGGCTTAATTTTAACACAGTTGAAAAAAATGTGATTCCAATCTGCATTATGTATTTGCTCACACCTCCAACATATTCCCTTTGTGGAAGAATTCATTTTAGTAATTCTATATGGAGTTAAGAATAATCTATGCAAGCATTTCCAATTAAAAACTTTCCAGTATTGTGTAAAGGATGTATGTTTTATTGATAATAAAATATTTGATTTAATTTCTTCAGTTAGCTGTAATGAGTGTCATTTTGTTATATAATTCCAATATGAGGATTTGGGTGTTGTTTTATAATTTATCAATATCTTGTAAAATTTTGAAATACTATTTCCCATGTCATAATCATTATATATGATTTCATATAGGTATTTTGTAAGTTTAGGTATTTCTTTAAATTAAGAATTACTAATTATTCTGCATAAGACTTGCAAATATGTCAGAATGCTTTAGTTAGGCAATCTTGTTGTGGAATTTTGTATGTTGTTGCTATTGTTTGCATATCCAGAACTTTTAGTTCTTTGATACATTGAAACCAACAAACAAATCCTTTCTGTTCCCAGGAATTAATTGTTTCCCTGTCTATTTTATGTGGATAGCTCTTTAAAACTATGAATGATGTTAAAAGATCAAACCAGATTTAAATCTATATTTGCATTAATAATTTTTTTTCTAAATGAGTCAATATAATAATTAATCATATGAGTTTTAGTGGGCTTAGTTATGTTATATTGCATACTAATACATATGTGCCATGGCAATTTTTTTATCTATTATTTGAATTTTTTGTAAATCAAATCAATTTATTGATATTACAGTTAGTAATTCTTTCCAATTTGCAAAATAATTTAGACTTATCCAATCTGAAATTGTTTAGATATTGATGCTTATATATATATATATATATATATATATATATATATATATATATATATGTTTCTATATCAGGAAAGTTGAATTCTCCCTGTTTCCATGGTCTGAGATGATGTATTAAAGCTATTCTGTTTCTTTTGGGAAACCATAAAAATGTTATTAGGCATGAGTTTATTTCTTTGAGTATATTGCTTTCTAGTAACAGTTGTATTGCCAAAGCTATATATAGAATCTTGGGTAGTAAAACCATTTTTATTAACTGTAGTCTATCTTCAAATGTTAATATTATTTTGTTCCACTTTTCCACAGAGATTTTAATTATATTATATTGATGATAGTATTGTAGTTATTTGAGACTAATTCATTATTATCCTTGCTTAACTCAATTCCTAGATATTTTAAGGTAGATTATTGTTTCCCTATAATGTGATTCCCTTCATCTGCAATTCTTTTTTTTATTTAGAAATAAAAATGTTGATTTTGATTTATTGAAATGGAGTCCTGACGTCCTGTAAAATATGTCAGTTAAAATATCTAATTCTTCTAATGTCTCTTTTGTATTGGATAATAATAATATGTCATCAACAAAGAACATTTTTGTATTATGTATTGAATCTGCCAATATTTCAATAGCCAAAGCAAATAGAATCAGTTTCCTGGGACATCCTTGTTTAGTACCATTTGTTATATGTATAGATTCAGAGGTGAAAGGACCTAACTTAACATACACTAAATTATTTGTATATATATATTCTTTAGTAGATGAACAAAGGAAGGAGGAAATTCAAATGACACCAGAATTTTTAATAAATATTCCCAATTTACGGAATCAAAGGCTTTCTCTATATCTAAGCCAATTTTGAGTGTTTCTTTATTTTCTTTATTAACATAATCTATAAGAGAAATTATTCTTTTAATATTGTCATGTGTGTGTCTATGATATATAAATCCAGCTTGATCATTATTTATTGTTTAGAATAGTGGTATTTTCATTCTGTTAATTAATATTGTCATAAATATCTTATAGTCATTATTTAATATTGATATAGGTCTATATGAGGTACAGAGGTCTGGGGATTTGTTTTCCTTTAGGATTAGTGTGATTAAGGAATATCTCCAAGATGGTGGTATCTGGTATCCACACACACCATATCAGGATTGATCAAACATCACTCAAAGCTATGATACCTGCCATAATTGATATTAACTATGTTTAGACAGAATAACAATGACATTTGTACTAGCTGCCAGACACAGCTGCATCCATGCACACCATATCAGGATTGATCAAACAGCACTCATTGCTGTGATACCTGCCATAATTGATATTAACTATATTTAGACAGAATAAGGATGACATTTGTGCTAAGAGCTTGCTACTATTATTTAACCAGGATATACATGACATTTCTAAATCATACTTTAACTGAAGAAGGCATTAGTCTCCATGACAGCATTTTTTAAACACTCTACTGTTACTGTTATTATATATGATGTTAATTTGTTACATTTGAGTCTGAACTCTGATGAATGGTAACTTGTTGAATTAGTTACTTAATTACTTAAATTATTATAAGTAAAATCAATGAAAAATGAACAAGATAAGTATTCATTGAGTTCAAGTAGGGGAACAGAAACTGCTATATTTGTATTAAATGTTGCTTTGCTTGGCTTATATATAATGTAAATAGCAACCCATCTTGACCTACCTTTGTTTGTGAAGAATTATTTGACTCTTTGAAGATTCTGAATAAATCATTACTGTTTTTCAGTTGTTTAGGAAACCCTCCTTTTTTTAAATAAAAACAGATGACAAGTGATGTACCATAGTTGATACTTTGAGAGATGTAGTTGTAAGAGTTATTTTTTGGGACAGCTATCTTGGAATCAGTTTTTTGTTTCTTCTTTCTAGCATCAGTCCAAGGATTTGTTTCTTTTATTTTTTTAAGAGTAGGGGCCATCCATTCCATTTCTCCTGGGATAGACACTATGTTGTTGTTTTTGATGAATATAGTAGCTTCTTCTAAGTCATTAAAGGTTCTCATCTCATTGGCAAAAAAGTATTTGTATCTTGGCTGGAAAGGCCAGCTGTGCTTTAATGTTGTTTTGTTTCAACAGTTTTATTATTGGCCAGAATTTTTTTCCTCTGTTCTAGTATTCTGGAAGAATAATCATTGTCAAACCTTATCAGGCTTTGATTGTAGGGTGAGTTTCTCAAAGCAGATTTTAATATTAGTTCCTTGTCCAAAAATGAAAGAAATTTTATAACTATGGATCTAGGTGGATTATTTGTTGAGTTAGAGGCAGATTTCCTCAGTGCTCTATGAACTCTTTCAATTCCAAATGAAAGTCCCTCTTTCAAGTCTAAAAATTCAGGAATCCAGGTTGTTAAGATTGAAATAGTCTTCTCCTTCAGTGTTTTCAGGCAGAGCAAAGATCCTTATGTTGTTTCTCCTTTCCCTGTTTTCTAAGTCATCTATTTTGTTAAGCAGCCATGTATTCTGTTTAAGCAGAAATTCTTTTTGGAATTCTTCCTCTTTGAGTCTTTCTTCAATGTCATTTACATAAGTCTCTATATTTGTTATTTTTGTATGGTATTGCTGTAATAGTTCCTTAAGAATACCAGACTGTTTTTGAGAATTTAATTTGAGATTTTCAACGTCATTTTTAAAGTCATCCATCTTCAAAGATAGTTCCTGTAAGGTATATGTCATCAATTACAGTTCTTTTTTCAAAGCAGCATCTGAATGAGAATTACTTGAGTTGTTCATATTCAGTGACTCAATATATCTCCAAGTTACTTGACAGGAAACTTTTTGTATATCTCCACCAACATTGATATTTATGTAGTTTAGTAGTTTATCTATAAATTTCTGACATTCTAAACTTGAAAATAATAACATTTTCCTATATTATTATTATACTAGTTTATGGAGCTCTCAAAATTCACTGCTCTCAGTTGGCCATCTAGATTCCGTCCCAATCATGTCTTGTAAATTCTTTTTTTTCTCAATTTTTTTTTTATTTTTCAAATACAGTTGAATAAATTCCATAGTATTTGTATATACCATATTAAATAACCATGTACACTATTTACATCTGCCTGACAATATAACAAAGCTCAATATATACAATTACTTTATAGGTATAACAATCCAGTTATCAGAGTGTATCTCTTCAGTTATTGCAATCAATGATTAGACTTTTTTTCCATGGATTGTTAATAAATGGCTTAGGATGAATCCTTAATTCTTTAATTTTAATTTCCAACAATGCTGTGGTTTTCAGTAGGCTGTAGAAGTCTTTTAAAGTCAGTACTGTGTTTGTATTCCATCTTCTTGTTATACACTTCCTTGAGATTGCAAATATTGTCCATATTAGATACATATTTGGCTCATTCAAATGAGGACCTTTGTACACATTTAATAATACTAGAGCTTTAGATAAGTTAACTGATTCATTAAATAAAGCTTGTAAAAAGTTTTTAATACCATTCCAAAATGGCTTAATTTTAACACAGTTGAAAAAAATGTGATTCCAATCTGCATTATGTATTTGCTCACACCTCCAACATATTCCCTTTGTGGAAGAATTCATTTTAGTAATTCTATATGGAGTTAAGAATAATCTATGCAAGCATTTCCAATTAAAAACTTTCCAGTATTGTGTAAAGGATGTATGTTTTATTGATAATAAAATATTTGATTTAATTTCTTCAGTTAGCTGTAATGAGTGTCATTTTGTTATATAATTCCAATATGAGGATTTGGGTGTTGTTTTATAATTTATCAATATCTTGTAAAATTTTGAAATACTATTTCCCATGTCATAATCATTATATATGATTTCATATAGGTATTTTGTAAGTTTAGGTATTTCTTTAAATTAAGAATTACTAATTATTCTGCATAAGACTTGCAAATATGTCAGAATGCTTTAGTTAGGCAATCTTGTTGTGGAATTTTGTATGTTGTTGCTATTGTTTGCATATCCAGAACTTTTAGTTCTTTGATACATTGAAACCAACAAACAAATCCTTTCTGTTCCCAGGAATTAATTGTTTCCCTGTCTATTTTATGTGGATAGCTCTTTAAAACTATGAATGATGTTAAAAGATCAAACCAGATTTAAATCTATATTTGCATTAATAATTTTTTTTCTAAATGAGTCAATGTAATAATTAATCATATGAGTTTTAGTGGGCTTAGTTATGTTATATTGCATACTAATACATATGTGCCATGGCAATTTTTTTATCTATTATTTGAATTTTTTGTAAATCAAATCAATTTATTGATATTACAGTTAGTAATTCTTTCCAATTTGCAAAATAATTTAGACTTATCCAATCTGAAATTGTTTAGATATTGATGCTTATATATATATATATATATATATATATATATATATATATATATATATATGTTTCTATATCAGGAAAGTTGAATTCTCCCTGTTTCCATGGTCTGAGATGATGTATTAAAGCTATTCTGTTTCTTTTGGGAAACCATAAAAATGTTATTAGGCATGAGTTTATTTCTTTGAGTATATTGCTTTCTAGTAACAGTTGTATTGCCAAAGCTATATATAGAATCTTGGGTAGTAAAACCATTTTTATTAACTGTAGTCTATCTTCAAATGTTAATATTATTTTGTTCCACTTTTCCACAGAGATTTTAATTATATTATATTGATGATAGTATTGTAGTTATTTGAGACTAATTCATTATTATCCTTGCTTAACTCAATTCCTAGATATTTTAAGGTAGATTATTGTTTCCCTATAATGTGATTCCCTTCATCTGCAATTCTTTTTTTTATTTAAAAATAAAAAATTTGATTTTGATTTATTGAAATGGAGTCCTGACGTCCTGTAAAATATGTCAGTTAAAATATCTAATTCTTCTAATGTCTCTTTTGTATTGGATAATAATAATATGTCATCAACAAAGAACATTTTTGTATTATGTATTGAATCTGCCAATATTTCAATAGCCAAAGCAAATAGAATCAGTTTCATGGGACATCCTTGTTTAGTACCATTTGTTATATGTATAGATTCAGAGGTGAAAGGACCTAACTTAACATACACTAAATTATTTGTATATATATATATATATTCTTTAGTAGATGAACAAAGGAAGGAGGAAATTCAAATGACACCAGCATTTTTAATAAATATTCCCAATTTACGGAATCAAAGGCTTTCTCTATATCTAAGCCAATTTTGAGTGTTTCTTTATTTTCTTTATTAACATAATCTATAAGAGAAATTATTCTTTTAATATTGTCATGTGTGTGTCTATGATATATAAATCCAGCTTGATCATTATTTATTGTTTAGAATAGTGGTATTTTCATTCTGTTAATTAATATTGTCATAAATATCTTATAGTCATTATTTAATATTGATATAGGTCTATATGAGGTACAGAGGTCTGGGGATTTGTTTTCCTTTAGGATTAGTGTGATTAAGGAATATCTCCAAGATGGTGGTATTAAAGCTTGTGACTGAATTCCTAATAGAGTTTTATGGAAGACAAATAGTATCTTTGAAGGAAAAAGTTTATATATTTCCATAATTATGTCATCTGTACCTGGAGTTTTATTATTTTTACCCTCTTTTATTGTATCTGTAATTTCTGGGTGCTTGAAGATCTAGTTTTAATTTTTCTGGTATGTTTTTCTATTAAAACATTTTCATCTAGATTTAATTGATTGATATGTACATTTTCTTTTTGTAAATGTTCCCTATGGTGATTTCTGTAGGCATCAAGAATGTCACCTATATCCAAACATTTTTCCTTTTCTTTTCATGGAAGATACTTTTAATGTTATTAGCTTTTGATTGTATTTTGAGTCTTGTGGATAAATTATGAAGATATTTGGGAGAAGTGGTCAAGGTATTAATTTTTAGTTTTTCTAAAGCTAAACATGTTTTATGTGTTATAATTTCATTGGATTTCTTGTTTAATACTTCTACTTTCTTTATCATCTCCAAATGATTTTGATTTTTTTCAGCTTTTACTGACAAAAGTATGGATTGTAGATCTAATAATTCAGAATCCCATTCTCTGATTTTTTTCTTTATACCAAGTAAGGGTTTTGCCATATATGTAAGCTTTTAATGAGTCCCATATCATTATTTTATTTATCTCTGTGGTGTAATTAATATCTAAGAAGAACTGTAATTCACATAATAACCAGGGTTTGAACTTTTTAATTTTAGTTATATATGCTGGAATTCTGGAGTTAAAGATTAATGGTTTGTACCCATTTTGAAGTTTTAGTACCAATGACGGTCGTGCAGTGGTTAGCATTGCCACCTCACAGCAAGAGGTTCTCTGGTTCAATTCTTGGCTGGGGTGCCTTCTGTGCAGAGTCTGCATGTCCTCTCTGTGGTCGCGTGGGTTTCCTCTGGGTGCTCTGGTTTCCTCCCACATCCCAAAGACATGCTGTAGGTGGATTGGACACTCTAAATTGGCCCTAGATGTGAGTGTATGCTTGTGTGTGCCTTCTGTGGAAGGTTGGGCGCCGGGCTGGCAACTCGATACCGTAAAATACCACTGCCAATCATGAGCAAACAGGTGATCCGCTGTGGCGACTCCTAACCGAGAAAAGCCAAAAGAAGAAGAAGAAGAAGAAGTACCAATGCATTGTGGTCTGAAAAGGGGCAGGGAGTGATTGAGAAATTCATGATTTTAGAATGTAAGTCATGGGCAGCAAATATTTTATCTATTCTAGTTTCGGTACCAAATCTGTGATCTTGATGGGAAAACAACAAAGATTTATCTTTTTTAAATGTGAAAGTATCTACAAGATGAAATGATTCTACCCACTTGTTTAAAGCTTTTGATACAGCAGATGCATGCAAAGGTCTTTTATTTGTAGTTTCAGAAATATCAAATATACAGTTAAAATCTCCTCCTAATATTAAGTTGCCTTTATAATTATTGGAAATGAAATCCAAGTGTTTTTAACAGTTCCTGATCCAATGCCTGGGAACCAGTATACATTGGATAAGGTCTATATTCTGTTCTTATATTTAACTATTACTGATGCCATAAGGTGTTCTTTATCTTCATATTTATAAATGATTTCTGGGTTAATCACATTTGTTTTCCATAAAAATGTTACCCCTTTTGTCTTTGTCTTATAAGTGGATTGCGCCAATATCACATATTCCTTAGGATTCCATTTGTAATTGTCATTTGTTTTGAAATGAGTTTCTTGAAGGAAGACAATTTGTGCTTTGTTCAGTTTTAAATATTTCAGTAGATTTGATCTCTTGCTAGGATTGTTTAAGCCATTGGTATTTAAAGATAATAAAGTTAAATCCATCTTAGGTTATTTAGACTATGTATTTTTTGTTTTATTGTGACTATTAAACATTTTTCTTTGTAAACTATAAAGCATATGTTTGAGCTTTTAAAGGAAATTATCAGTTTTATACTTTGAGTTTTTACCAACAAAGTAATGTTTTGGTCAAGCATACTAAAATGTTTTTGTGAAATAACAAATTTAAATTAATAAATGTTAACAAAACTAAGATCCGCACTAGCCATGGAATGAAAATCATTCTTAATCTGATGGATAAATCTAATTCCATCAGATTATCACTCATACCTTGACAATCCAGAACATCTGAGCTGCATAAATTGAATTATCATATGGAGAATATTTGTAATAGGAATAAGCAATATGTATATTATTTTGAATGGATATAATACTATTGTAGATTAGACAGAATTCTAATACAATATAAATGTCTACTTATTGTATAAGCA
Organism: Protopterus annectens; assembly: GCF_019279795.1. Classification (NCBI taxonomy): domain Eukaryota; kingdom Metazoa; phylum Chordata; order Ceratodontiformes; family Protopteridae; genus Protopterus; species Protopterus annectens. The sequence goes on from NC_056749.1 coordinate 3,336,323, forward strand.
ATTAATATTTACATGAAATATAGATGACAAGCAATTCAATCATAGTAAAGTAGGATGTATTGTATATAAAATCTCAGTAAAAGGACGAGAAGGGAAGCACTTGCACCACACTATCAGTCTCACATAAAACAGTCATACATGCACCAGCAAACAACACACAGAAATACACAAAAAAATACTCGAAGGCTCTAAATAAAAATCTGCCTAAGCAAAAGAGACCTCCAAAGCAGACATCCAAGCAACCTCCACCCTCAAACAACAACCACGTATCACATAGTTCACAAAGTCAGTGTGCCACGCAACCACAGCCCTTAAGGCACAACAACACATCCAATACACTAGTAATAGGTGGCTCTATTGTCAGGCACACTGACGTCCCATTCACTAGACTGAACAAGGAGAAGGTTACTGTAAGCTTCCTGTCGGGTGCCAGGATCCGCCACATAACACAAGCACTCAGGTCACTCCAAAACAAGTACAAATATGACTGTCATTGTACATGTTGGTGTGAATGACCTGAGATGTACCTCCCTGGACTACATGAAAAGAGACATAAAGGAGCTCTCTGATCATGTAGCCCAGGCTGGTATGATCCTGACCCTGAGTAGCATCCTGCCCTCACCAAAAATTATGTCACAGTAAAAAGAAAAAATGATCAGTTTTAACAATTGGCTAAGCTATTGGTGTCATTCAAAGGGGATCCAGTGTCTGTCACCCTGGGTCGACATGCTCAAAAAGCCACGCTGCTTCACCAGAGATGGCTTGCACCAGAAGTCTAAACCACAAAATGCACGCACTCGAGGCACTCCTTAGCATGGAGCAAATCGATATCTGTGCAGTAACAGAAATCTGGTTCAAAGCTCCGGAGAGCACCCCAGCACTACCAGGCTACAACTCATACCAGACCTTTTGGCCCCAGAACCCGGACCGAAATACAAAATGAGGGGGTGTATCCATTTTCATAAAGGATACCCACACCTCCAGGTTAGTAGCACAGCACGAAGCCTCTGAGACCATCCATGTGCAACGAATAGTGGGCAAGGCTGCTTTTCAGATTGTAGCCTGCTACAGATCACCAACCTTGTCTCAGGACCCCCACTCAGCATTCCTGAGAACATTGGAAAATATAAAGGTCCTACCTAACACCATGATATTGGGAGATTTCAACTACCCAAACATTGACTGGGATAACTACTCAAGTACAAACTCCTTTGCCCAACACTTCCTAGAGTTTATAAACTCAAACGCCCTGGAACAGCTGGTCACCATGCCCACAAGAGGTGACAACATACTGGACCTGATCATCACCAACCTGGGGGATCAGTGTTCCACACCAGAGGTAAACCTCTCGCTGGTAAGATCAGATCATAAGCTAATCACAGACTGGACATCCACATCCCGAAACCACCCCCAGTCAAGGAAACCACTGTGAAAAACCTTTCAAAAACCAACTTCACACTTCTCAAGACTGAGGTGGAAAGTTTCAAAGCCCCCTTGCTAAAGGATAATGCTGCCCAAACCACAGAATCCTTTACAAGTGCATTCTATGAGCATCTGCAGGGATGCATGGATTGAGCCATCTCAAGTAAAACCAAGACTCACTCCTCCAAAAAGAGGAAACCAGTCTGGTGGTCCCCAGCCATAAATAAGCTATACAACAGAAGGAGGAAACTACTACATGATAGAGCAAAATCCCAAAAAGGAAAGGCATCACTGATCAATATTAGCAAGAAGCTACGATCCCTCATAAAATCATCCAAGGCCAGTTTCTAAAGAAAAATTGTCAAGGACTCTAAAGATATCCACAAAGCCTTCTTTAGCTATGTCAAAAATCTAGGTGGCAACTCTCAGATATGCTCTGAGCTAGTGCAAAATGGCAAAAAATATACTGAACCAACTGACATTGTCAGCATCCTGGCCGACAAGTTCAGTGCAAACTTCACCCCCCCCCCTCACCCCCAAAAAAGCCCGTGTCCATCCCAGAAGAATGCAGAGCCCAGACATCATGGACATGCAGGTAAATACAGCCCTCTCCAAAGCTAAGAACACAGCATCAATGGAACTGGATGCTGTCCCAGGCTGCGTCTTTCACGAGCTCCAAAAGGAACTAAACCCTCACCTAAATTAACTGTTCAGACTCAGCTTTACCACAGGCTATGTACTCAAAGAATGGCATACAGCAACAATCATCCTGCTCCACAAAGGTGGTGCCACAACAGAACCTGGTAACTATTGCCCTACAAGCCTGACTAGCCTGGTCTGCAAAGCTATGGAGCGAATCATCATGGAACTCATAAACAGAGACATTGGGAACGTCCAGACACTGGACCCTACCCAATTCATAGGTTCATAGGTTCATAGGTTCATACTAGGCTATCTGCCCTAGGGCATTTATAAGCCTAACCAGAGTGTGTTTGGCTTTCGCCACCCATTTTAAATTAATTTTGCTATGCCTTTTTTTGAGGTTAGTATACTGTGCCTCTGTCTAACAGTGACACAGAAGTGATAGCCAGGGTAAACCTACGATCTCCCATCCACTCATCAAGATTCCTCTTGAAGAGAGTCAATGTGGGACTCTGCCTAACCTGGACTGGGATTTTATTCCAGAGTGAAGGAGCCTCTGGGTTATGAATCTGTCCCTCCAGCATGTCCTATTTATTTCAATGCTGAGGTTCAAGTCTCTCAAGTGCGTAGCTCGATGGGATTTGGATTTTCTGAGGTGCAGCATGTCCATTAATTCCAGGTTGGACATGGCTTTATCGTCAGGCACAGATCGCCTCTGAGCAGGCGGTATGCCACTGAGTAGAGCTGGAGTTTCTTTAACCGGCAGCATATGGCATCTGTTTGAGCCCTTTGATCCTCTTGGTGAGGTACTTTTGGGGTCTTTCCAGTTGCTGCAGGTGTCTGGTAATGTACATCCCAAAAGGGCATTGTACTCAATTATGGGCCTGATGAGGGATGAGTAAAGAGGTACGATGACCTCCCCTGATCTAGATGTGAATCCCTTCATGATTAGGTGGGCTATATAAAATGTTTTTCTAACCACTTTGGCCACGTGGTTGTCAAATGAGAGATTGCTATCAACTTGGGTCCCCAGGTCCCTAATGACTTCTTCTGTACTTAATGGATTACCACCTATGTGGTAATTTGTGGGCACTTTGTTTTTGCCAAAGGGGATGACTATACACTTTTTGGCGTTTAACTTGAGGCCATGGCTCAGGCACCAGTTGTCTGTTTCTATGAGGCCCTTTTGGAGGATGCTTGTGTCGGCTGGAGAGTTGATTATGGCACCCAGTTTGCAGTCATCTGCGAACCTGGTCAGCCACAGTCCTTCCGTGTTGGCCTGTACCGCTGAAATATATACCGAACAAGAGAGGTCCCAGGACTGAGCCTTGTGGGACGCCACTTGTAACTGGTTTGGAGTCTGACATGGCTCCAGCAATTCTAACCATGTGGGTTCTGTCCTTGAGCCAGTTTGCAACCCATCTAGTGACATAGGGGTTTATATTTAAGCTGGTGAGCTTATCTATAATGCCCGAGTGGGGTATTGTATAGAAGGCTTTTGCGAGGTCCAGGTAGGCTGTGTGGACCACCTTCCCCTCATCAATGGCCTTGGTGACTGTTTCAAAGAAATTGACCAGGTTTAAGAGGCAGGATCTGCCCTTAACAAAGCCAAACTGGGTAGGATCCAGTGTCTGTAGGTCCCCAATATCTTTATTTATGAGGTCCATGATGATCCTTTCCATAGCTTTGCAGACCAAGCTAGTCAGGCTTATGGGGCGATAGTTTCCAGGATCCGTTGAGGCACCACCTTTGTGGAGAGGGACCACTGTTGCTGTACACCACTGTTTGGGTACATATCCTGTAGTAAGGCTAAGATTGAACAGTAGTTTTATGTTTGGGTTTAGCTCTTCTTGGAGTTCATGTAGGATGCAGCCTGGGACACCATCTGGTCCCATTGATGCTCTGATTTTTGCTTTGGAGAGGGCGGCTCTTACCTGAGCATCTGAGATGTCAGGGGGGCAGCACTCTGTTGGGATAGATATTTGCCCTTTTGGTGGGGAGAGGGGGGAGAAGTTTGCGCTGAACCTGTCAGCTGGATGTTGGCAATGTCTGTGGGTTCGGTGTATTTTTTGTCATTTTGGACTAATTCTGAGCATATCTGGGAATTCCCACCCAGGTTCCTAACATAACTAAAGAAAGCCTTGTGATTATCCTTAGTGTCCTGTGCAATTTTCTCTCGAAGCTGGCCTTAGACGATTTTATGAGTGCCCATAGTTTTTTGCTAATACTGATCAGAGATGCCTTCCCTTTTTGGGATTTTGCTCTATCATGTAGTAGCTTCCTCCTTCTATTGTATAGTTTGTTTATGGCTGGGGTCCACCAGACAGGACGTCTGCCTTTGGAGGATTGGGTCTTGGTTTTATTTGGGATTGCATGATCCATGCATTCCTGAAGGTGTTCATAGAATGCGTTTATAAAGGATTCTGCGGTCTGGGCCGTATTTTCCACATGCCTGGGGGCTTTGAAGGATTTCACCTCAGTTTTGAGGCGTGTAAAATTTGCTTTATAGAAGTTTTTCACTGTGGTTTTCTGGGCAGGGGGTGGGGTCGGGATGTGAATATCCAGTGAGATTAGTTTATGGTCTGATCTTACCAGTGAGGGATACACTTCTGGTCTGGAGCATAGTGTCCCCATGTTGGTGATGATCAGGTCCAGTATGTTTTCCCCTCTTGTGGGAGTGGTAACAAGTTGTTCCATAGCATTTGAGTTTATAAATTCTAGGAACCTTTGGGCTAGGGTGTTGGAGCTAGAGTAATGCTCCCAGTCTATGTTTGGGTAGTTGAAGTCGCCCAATATAATGGTGTTTGGAGAGACCTTCATATTTTCCAGTATTCTCAGGAAGGCCAAGTGGGGTTCCTGTGTTTGGGAGGGTGGTCTGTAGCAGGCTATAAACTGGAAGGCAGTTTTACCCACAGTTAGTTGCACATGGATAGTCTCTGATGCTTCGTGCTGTGCCACCAACCTGGAGGTGTGGGTATCTTTGACGAATATTGATACTCCCCCTCCTTTTGTGGTTCGGTCCAAGTTTTGGGGCCGAAAAGCATGGTATGAGGTATAACCTGGTAGTGCTGGGGTGCTCTCGGGAGCCTTGAACCAGCTTTGTTAAAGGCAGATCCTGCCTCCTAAACCTAGTTGACTTCTTTGAAACAGTTACCAAGGCCATAGATGAAGGAAAGGTAGTCCACACAGCCTACCTGGACCTCGCTAAGGCCTTCGACACCATTCCCCACTCTGGCATCATAGATAAGCTCACTAGCTTGAACTTTAACCCCTATGTCATGAGATGGATGGCCAACTGGCTCACGGATAGAACACACATGGTCAGAGTTGTGGGTGCCATGTCCGACTCTAAACCAGTTACAAGTGGTGTCCCACAGGGCTTGGTCCTGGGACCCCTCCTGTTCAGTATATGCTTCTGTGAGGTACAGGCAAGCAAAAAATGCATAGTCATCCCCTTTGGGAAAAACAAAGTGCCCACAAATTATCACATAGGTGGTAATCCACTAAGTACAGAAGATGTAATTAGGGACATGGGGACCCAGGTAGATAGAAACCTCTCCTTTGATAATCACATTGCCAAAGTGGTTAGAAATTCCTTCTATGTAGCCCACCTAATCATGAAAGGGTTCACCTCTAGATCAAGAGAGGTCATTGTGCCCCTCTACTCATCACTCATTAGGCCCATAATAGAGTACAATGCCCCATTTGGAATGTACCTTACTCGACACCTGCAACAGCTAGAAAGACCACAGAAGTACCTCACCAAGAGGATCATGGGCCTCAAAGAGATGCCCTATGCAGCTCGACTAAAGAAACTCTAGCTCTACTCAGTTGCTTACCGCCTGCTCAGAGGTGACCTCTGCCTGACGTATAAGGCCATGTCAAACCTGGAATTAATGGACATGCTCCACCTCAAGAAAAACAAATCTCTTAGAGCCACACGCTCCAGTGAACTAAACCTCAGCACAACAATAAACAGGACATGCTGGAGGGATAGATTCCTGTCCCAGAGACTTCCCTCGCTTTGGAAAAGAATCCCAGTTTATGTTAGGCAGAGCCCCTCGCTGACTCTCTTCAAGAGAAATCTTGACGAGTGGATGGGAAATCGTAAATTTACCCCTGGGATCCCTTCAGTGGCCCTGCTAGAGAGAGGCCCAGGAAACTAATTTAAAAGGGAGGTGAAAGCCAACACATTCTGGCTAGGCTTATAAATGCCCTTGGGCAGATAGCCTAGTACCTACCTATGAACCTATGAACCTATAAAAGATTATAGCACACAGTTATTTAACATATTCACTCTTATTGATGAAGTCTTTCAAAACTTATTACTTAATATAAATTGATGGCAATAATATTTGTACCCAATGTTTATATGACAATGTATTTTACTGGATATATCAGAAGTTATATTTCATTGTTTGCCAGCATTTAAGTAATCACTTTGTTGCTAACTTACCGAAAGCATCACGTTTGTTTTATGTGAACATTGATGGAAGTTAGCGCATTTTAATTATCAGTGCATCCCTCTTTTCCCATTTCCTACACATAAGGATTTTCATATCTGTCATTTCTTATTATCAAATGAATGAAATTATAGGTTAAAAACAACAAATTCACTTATTGTGATTAATAATTACAAGTTCCCTTTCCATATTCATAAATTGCCATTTTATGGCATATACTGAACATTTTTAGATTTCTTCCTCTCTCTCTCTTTATAGGATCATCACTCAATGTTCTCACTTCCAAACTCTATGCACCCCCAAGAAAGGCTTGCAAGGCGAACAGACTGCTGTGTGAAACATCTGCAGCACCCTACAGTCTAATCCTTAAATAGAAACTGTTAAGCAAGGAAGAAAGGTTAATATTACTCCAAATTATTATTATAAATTATTCCAAAGACATGCATCTGAAGCGTTTCTCCCCGGGCCTCCACTGAAAACAGGCTCTGTGGAACCTAGTTGGACATTCCCGGTCAACAAATGTTAAATAAATAAATAAATAAATAAAAAATATCTTGTAATTTATCTGCTTAAGCTAGCAAGTAGCAGTGTCGTGTTCTGCTTGGAAACCCGCAGCACTAACATTACCAGACCTAGGCTTCCCTGGACTTCCCCCCAACCAGAAGCTAATACAGGAACAAATAGAAGTAATTTCTAAAGGAAAGCAGGTACTCTAAATGTAACCAACTTCCTCTGTATTTCCTGCTCTCCCTTGAATAGTGCTCACACATTGTTTCTGCGGTCTCGTGGTGTCTGGGGCCCCGCTCCTTTCGCCTCGCTCTGCTTGGCTCACTCCACTCCCCTATCCTGCCCCCATTTCCGACATTCCCCCAGTACATTTACATTTATTCCAACCCCTCATCACCTGAGCTGTCTCTACACCAATCAGCCACTTAGCTATATCTACCAAGCCACTTTAGCTAATTTGTGTCCCACATACACAATAACCACATCCCATAACTATTACACACTCATACCTTTCTCACTCTACAATACACACCACTAACTACACCCAAGCAACACTAAAACTCATTATGCAGATCACACTAATATTTCTATTCTTAACCCTTACAGGACTAAACTGTATTACATCCTTACAAACATACTACCAATACACACCATCTACCATACAACACATACCTCTGCACCTTCAGTAACTCACATAATATTGCTCCTACATTAATTAATGACAATTTAATACTACATTTATATAACAGAAACATTCCACACTAGAAAAGTATCATTTAAATACCACATAAAAATAATGTGCATAGCCAAATGCACACTACATAAGAAATACCTCCTGACATCAGGAGACATTCACCCTAATCCAGGGCCATGCAACATCATCCCCCCTTCTAAACACACATCATATCTACTTATCATTAACCTTAACTCCAGAAGTATATCTAACAAACTTCCCCACTTACACACACTCATCACCCACTATTCCCCCAACATCCTGACAATAACAGAGACCTGGCTAAAACCCAGCACCCAGAGTGAAGAAATTCTCCGTCCAGGATATAACATCCTAAGGCAAGACAAGCTAGGTAAAAAAGGAGGAGGTATTGCAATTTTCTATAAAAACACACTTACTTTGCAACCTCTACAAACTCCTCTACCTAAATTTAATAACGCCGAAACCCTGGGCACTGTTCTACTCCTAAACAAGAATAAAAGTATCAACATTCTCTGTGCCTATATCCCTCCAGGCAACAACTCCCTGACAATTGAAGATATCTTGCAATGGATTAATAATAACCTTCCACAAGAGACCATTCTATTAGGAGACCTGAACCTGGATTGGCTAGCCTGTAACTCCAAAAACCCACTAACCATATCAATTTATATGTTTTTTTCTAAATGAACCCACTAGAGTAGATAGAAAAATCCCAAAATAATTCTAGACTGGATTGGACACTGGTAAACTACCCTGAACATAATTATCAGACAGGCTGTCTACCAGATGGGCTAAGTGATCACCTCCCCACATTCCTCCTTCAAAAACACTCTAACATACCCAAACCCATAGTTCTTAAACAAATCAGAGATGATTGTAATATAAACCCACATGATCTTAACAATACCCTAAAGAAATGTAACTGGAAACCATTACATACCCTTGAACTAGACCAAGCTGCTGACTATTTCAATAGTACTCTTACTAATATCCTTAATAGCCCCCATAAGAAAGATTAGAGCTAAAGTTAACTTTGCTCCATGGCTTAGTAGGTCCACTAGAGCCTTATTAAAGACTAGAGACAAAGCATGGAAAACCTGGAAAAAAGATAAAACTACCCTATCCAGACAAACCTATCAACAACTCAGGAATCAGGCTAAAAAACAAACAATAACTGATAAGCAAAACTATTTCTTAAATATCCAAACCAAACACTCAAAACCCCCCAGAAGTTTTGGCATGAAATTAACTCCCTATTAAAACCTGGTAAAACCACTAAACCAGCTCCCACCTCCACTAATGATAACAGTGATGTAGCCTCCCAATTTAACCACCATGTTACTGGATCAATCAAGGCACTATCCACCCAACTATCTAAAAATAGCTATTCACCCCCACCAAAATTAACTCCAGATACCTCACCCTCTTTTATGCTCTCACCAGTTCCAACCTCCTCAATCAAAAAATATCTCTTAAAACTAAAACCCACTTCTCTTGCAGCCGATAGAATACCAGCTTCCTTCCTAAAAATAGCCGCTGACTCCTTATCCTACCCAGTCTCCATCCTTATAAACCGCTCCATCCAGGAAGCCTATATCCCACAGTTATGGAAAATCTCATATATTATTCCCCTTCATAAAGGTGGCAACTCTCATGATTTCTCTAACTATCGCCCCACTGCCATCTTGCCTCCCATATCTAAGATACTTGAGAAATGTATCCATTCCCAGGTCATGCACTTCCTAAATACAAATAACCTTCTCTCCCGCACACAACATGGCTTCCGCCCACACCATAGTACAACTACTGCTCTTCTCTCTTTCACTAACCTGGTTAATCAACATAGAAATAATAATAACTTTATATCTGCCACATTCCTAGACATGGTCTCTCACTCCCTACTAATAGATTCTCTTACCTCCTTATCCTTTGCCCCTAACACTATTGCCTGGTTCAAAAACTGTCTGTTCAACAGACAGCAAGCTGTCCAATGGCAAGACACACTATCACCTCTACTTCCCACAACCATAGGCATACCCCAGGGCTCCATACTAGGTCCACTTGTTTTTTCTATTTTCACCAACAATCTGCATGCCTCTACCCAAAATGCCTTACTCGTACAGTATGCAGATGATTCCACCCTAATCTGCTCAGCCCCATCACTTACCACTGTTCAACAACTCACCCAGGAATCATTTACTTCAGTGGAATGCTGGATCTCAGCTATCCAACTTATCCTCAACCCCAATAAAACCAAACTACTCCTGTTTACCCCCAATAAATCCAGAACCCCTCCTCTCTCCTTCTCTATCACTTCCACAAATGGTAATGTAATCTCCCCTTCTCCACATACCAAACTCCTAGGCATTGAAATAGATAACAACCTCCACTTTGACATCCATATCTCGCAAACCATCAAAAAGGTTCACAAAAAATGAGTACCCTATATAGACACAAAAGCTTTCTTTCAGATCAGGCACGAGTCACCCTAGCCCAATCCCAGCTACTGTCCACAATAATGTATGCAACACCAATACTGACCCACATCAAAGAACTGACCTTGACAAACTTGAGTCTTGTTATAATAAAGTGGCCAAGTTTGCTACCAGTTCCACCTACAGAACCCATCACTGCCTACCACTAAGGGAACTTTAGTGGCTGGAATTCTCACAACTACTAACTTTCCACCAACTAGTCATCACATATAATATTCTAAAATATCCTGATAAAATCCCAGCACTAAAGCAACTACTAACACACTATACAGCAAACTGTCCTCTTCGTTCTGCCAGTAAATTACTTGTCTATATCTCCACAGCTAACAACACTGCAGGCAAAGCTATTTTCTCACACTCTGTAGCTAAAAGCTGGAATAACCTCCCCTTATCTGTGACTTCTGCTCTAAATACCTCACAATTCAAAAACCTGCTTAAATCATATCTTAGAGGTTCATGGCTGTGTCCATGTATTACTTAATACTATATCTGTACTTCCTTCCTCTGTTAACTCTCTCCTACTACTTTACACTCTGTAAACACGGCATCCTTAATTGAAACCTCTTTGCCTGGTACTATATTTGTAGTTAACTTATGTATGTATATGATCATTTTTTAATTTTTTTTCTCAGTGTAACCTTTTACTATTGAACAAATGTTGATAATGTTCTGTTGATAACAATGTTTTGTATTTTATGTAAAGTTGTCTTGCATGGTTTTATATTATGTGGAGCTTTTCTCCCCGGGCCTCCACTGAAAATGGACCTTGTCCAGTCAGACCATCCCAGTTAACAAATGTAAAATAAAAATAAATAAAATAAATAAATAAATGGTGACATTATATTTTGTATAATCAGCAAAGGTTAAACTGAGTGATTATTGTCAATTTAATACTATTTGTTCAGAATATGATTGTTACATTCTGTGGCATTCCTAGTTCAAGTTTCTATTGTTTCTCTTGAACAACTTTGCCAGTTTGATGTCATGTATAAAACATTAGTTACCTTGGTAACAGCTTAAGTATTATGTATGGTCAAGATGTGTTGCAAGACACATGTACCTTTCAAGACATCTACAACAACTGGAAAGGCCACAGAAATACCTCACTAAAAGAATCACAGGCCTAAAGCAGATGCCCTATGCTGACCACCTTAAAAAACTCCAGCTATACTCAGTCGCATATCGTCTACTCCGAGGCAATCTCTGCTTAACATACAAGGCCATGTCAAACCCAGAGCTGTTGGACATGCTACACTTAAAGAAATCCCAATCCCTCAGAGTCACACGCTTCAGGGATCTAAATCTTGTCATCACAATAAACAAAACATGCTGGAGGGATAGGTTCCTGACCCAGAAACTCCCCAGACTCTGGAATAGACTACCCATACATGTCAGTCATAGTGCCTCTTTGACCCTCTTCAAAAGGAACCTTGATGATTGGATGGGTGAAAGGAAATTCACCCTGGGGATCACGTCAGTTGCCCTGCTAGACAGGGGTCCAGGGAAGTAAATAGTGTGGGAAGAAATAGCCAGGGAATTGTTATGGCTAGGTTTGTATAGGCCCTAGAGCAGATAGCCTAGTACCAGCCTATGAACCTATGAACCTATGAAAACCACAATCCAAGTTAAAGCAATTATATGACTTGTTATGCACATTTACTTATATGAGAAAAGCATCATACTTCCCTTTGATGTTCAATATAGTGTATGTCATTTATGACAAGTTAAAACAGTAGTGTTATTATACACAAGCCCATGTTATTAAACTGAGTGTCTATTGTCAATTTAATACTATTTGTTCAGAATATGATTGTTACATTCTGTGACATTTCAAGTTCAGGAAAATTCACGGCACAAGCAACTATTCAAAACAAAAAAACACAAGCCCAAGCAGCTGTAGAGTCATCACACTAATTTAATAAAATTCAACACTTTAAGCTGTTTTCGTTTGCAAATTTGCAAACTTCATCAGAAGTTTGCAAACGAAAAGCGCTTCAAGTGTTGAATTTTATTAAATTAGTGTGACGACTCTACAGCTGCTTGGGCTTGTGTTTTTTGTTTTGAACATTTCAAGTTCAGGCTTCTATTGTTACCCTTGAACAACTTTGTCAGTTTGATGTCATGTATAAAACATTAGTTAGCTTGGTAACTGTTTAAGTATTATATATGGTCAAGATAGGTTACAAAAACTACAATTCAAGTTAAAGCAATTACATGACTTGTTATGCACATTTACTTATATGAGAAAATCATCATGCTTCCCCTTGATGTTCAATTAGTGTATGCCATTTATGACAAGTTAAGACAGTAGTATTATTATACACAAGCCCATGTTATTAAATCCTGTCTTTAATATCTAAATTCAGCAGACTGCTTTATCTTATATGATGATTATATATTTTATGTCTAGATTTACTAAAATCATACATTACATAACTATTGTGTGTGTGTGTGTGTGTGTGTGTGTGTGTGTGTGTGTGTGTGTGTGTGTGTGTGTGTGTGTGTGTGTGTTTGGCTGTTGCTTAGTTATTTGAGAGACCATAAGCTGCAGTGTTTATTCTTATCATTAGCTCCTTCCAAGCATGTTTATACAGTCCAGAGACTTTAGATTATGAGACCCTGCTAGTTTCTTATTTGTTATAAGTATATTTCCATCCTTACATACACACATATCAGTACTTCAAGCACGGGCAACAATGCCCATCCATTTTTGCCAGAATATCATTCACTAGTTTATGTGGTATGCTTCCAGGCTGTTCTTAAAATATCCAAACCAATATTTGTCCTGTTCCATTTTACCAGCCTGTTCCATGCAGTGGCCACTCTGCCAGTGAACCACTCAAGACAACTTCCATTCCCACAGATATTGCCACAAAGGGAATCTGATGACTCTCTAGCACTTCCCAGCAACCCCAAACACCCCTAGAATCAGCTATCCACATATGCCCAACACGTCCGAGCAAGCTCACCTCCCAGATCACTGCAAAGGGTACTGCACAAGACCAAGTGCTCTTAGTCTTTCACAATAACTCAGACTTTCACTCTTATGTAAGTCCTTAATGTGTTTGGACCAAAATACATTTTAAATATAAAATTGCACTTATTATTTATTTATTTCTTTTTTATCAAGAATCAACTTAGTGAGCTAAACAAAGTGGTGGGAGACCATCAATATGTGTACATGTGGTTTAAAACAGCTCTTTTACTACATATATATATATTTTTAAACCAAAAATGTCATTGCCGAGAATCATCTCAGAGGCTCCTCAGAGCCGTTAAGCATTATCGTCACTCTGTCTCCATTACCATAGCAACCTGGGAGCATCTGTTTCTGTTAGTGTGTCTGTGTACTGTTTACCAGAGGCTCGTGATGCACCTGAAGCAAAGCTTCACTGCACTGCAACTTCAAACCTAAATTCCTCCCTTTCAGCGGGGCAGCAGCCAGGAAAAGAACAGAGAACATACAGATCAAAAAAAAAAACTCTCAACAAGCCGCCCCAACAAGAGACAACACACTCCTCCAGCCCTCCCATCTCTCACTCAGCAGGCATACAAACTATTCTCTACCAAAATATCCCAAATCACAGTTTTATCCAACCCCTTCCCCTGGATCCAGGCTAAAACACCAAATGTCTCTTCCTAATACACAAGCATCAGTAAACCTCGATCACAAGCCACAAGCCACAGCTTCCCGGAGACAAAAATGGCAACATATAGCAGCTACCAGACACAGCTGCATCCACGTACACCATGTCAGGCTTAATCAAACAGCACTTGAAGCTATGATACCTGCTGTAACTGATATTAACTATGTTTAGACAGAATAATAATGACATGTGTACTAACTGCCAGACATGGCTGCATCCACGCACACCATATTGATCAAACAGCACTCGCAGCTGTGATACCTGCCATAATTGATATTAACTATGTTTAGACAGAATAATGATGACATTTGTACTAAGTGCTTGCTACTATTATTTAACCAGGATATACATGACATTTCTAGATCATACTTTAACTGAAGAAGGCATTAGTCTCCATGACAGCATTTTTTTTCAAAACACTCTATTGTTACTGCTATTATATATGATGTTAATTTGTTACTTTTGAGTCTAAAATCTGATGAATGGTACCTTGTTGAATTAGTTAATTACTTAAATTATTATAAGTAAAATCAAAGAAAAATGAACAAGATAAGTATTCACTGAGTTCAAGCAGGGGAACAGAAACTTCTGTGTTTGTATTATATGTTGCTTTGTTTGGCTTAAATATAATGTAAACAGTAACCCATCTTGACCTACTTTTGTTTGTGAAGAATTACTGGACTCTCTGAACAGTCTGAATAAGTCCTTACTGCTTCTCAGTTGTTTAAGAAGCACTCCTTTTTTAAATAAAAACAGATGACAATTTATGTACCATATCAGTTGATACTTTGAGAGATGTAGTTGTAAGAGTTATTTTTTGGGACAGCTACCTTGTAATCATTTCTTTGTTTCTTCTTTCTAGCATCAGTCCAAGGATTTGTTTCTTTTATTTTTTTAAGAGTAGGGGCCATCCATTCCATTTCTTCTGGGATAGACACTATGTTGTTGTTTTTGATGAATATAGTAGCTTCTTCTAAGTCATTAAAGGTTCTCATCTCATTGGCAAAAAGTATTTTTATAGTGGCTGGAAAAGCCAGCTGTGCTTTAATGTTGTTTTGTTTCAACAGTTTTATTATTGGCCAGACTTTTTTTCTTTGTTCTTGTATTCTGGAAGAATAATCATTGTCAAACCTTATCAGGCTTTGATTGTATTTTAAGGGTGATTTTCTCAAAGCAGATTTTAATATTAGCTCCTTGTCCAAAAATGAAAGAAATGTTATAACTATGGATCTAGATGAAGTACTTGTTGAGTTAGAAGCAGGTTTCCACAGTGCTCTATGCACCCTTTCAATTCCAGATGAAAGCCCTTCTTTCAAGTCTAAAAATTCAGGAATCCAG
The DNA here is from genome assembly GCF_019279795.1 of Protopterus annectens. NCBI lineage: Eukaryota > Metazoa > Chordata > Ceratodontiformes > Protopteridae > Protopterus > Protopterus annectens. Next base: position 3,351,552 of record NC_056749.1, read on the forward strand.
GTTGTTAAGAAAGAAATCATGTCTTCTCCTTTAGTATTTTCAGGCAGACCAAAGATCCTTATGTTGTTTCTCCTTTCCCTGTTTTCTAAGTCATCTATTTTGTTAAGTGGGTCTATATTAAATTCTCGACAGCTCACAATGTTGACTCTGAAATGTTCAACACCAAAATGTCGAACTACGAAAATACTGAATGGCCTTATAATCGATTTCTTTCCAACTGAAAGAAACCGGTTGGCCAAACAACAATGGCACACATAAACAGATATATTTAAGTGGGGGGCTTCACCCCCACACCCCCCAACATGGGGGGCTCTGGCCCCCACACCCTCCCTAACTAAATATTCTAACTTCAAGACTGCACTACATTCAGGGAAAGGGCAAGTGTCAGGGAACGGCCAACCGATTTCTTTCCGTTAGAAAGAAATCGGTTATATGGCCGTTCCCTATTTTCGTAGTTTAACATTTTGGTGTCGAGCATTTCAAAGTCAACATTGTGAGCTGTCGACAATTTAATATAGACCCTGTTAAGCAGCCATGTATTCTGTTTAAGCAGAAATTCTTTTTGGAATTCTTCTTCTGAGTCTCCCTTCAATGTCATTTAGAGAAGTCTCTACATTTGTTATTTTTGTATGGTATTGCTGTAATAGTTCCTTAAGAGTATTAGTCTGTTTTGAGAATTTAATTTTAGGTTTTCTAAGTCCTTTTTAAAGCCATCCATTTTCAAAGATAGTTCCTGTAAGGTAGATGTCATCAATTGCAGTTCTTTTTTCAAAGCAGCATCTGGATGAGAATTACATGAGTTGATCATATTCAGTGACTCAATATATCTCCAACTTACTTGACAAGAAAAGGTTTGTATATCTCCGCCAAAATTGATATTTATGTAGTTTAGTACTTTATAGATTTCTGATGTTTTAAACTTGAAAATAATGAAAATTTCCTATATTATTATACTAGTTTATGGAGCTCTGAAAATTCACTGCTCTCAGTTGGACATCAAGGCTCTGCCCCCTCATGTACTGTAAATTCTGATGATGTCAGGATACCTCTGTGTGAATATCTGTTCCTTCTGGTCTTCCTGTTCATCTGTAATAACTATTGTTTTATAAATAATTTTATTGTGAGAGTATACCATGTGAAAGTACTTTAGCTTGACCCATCCAATTGTTATCACCAGTATAACTTAAAAACAGAACTAAGGCTTTTGTATTATTGCTGATACAGTGCTCCACCCACATATAACTGTTTATTCCTCACATAAAGTTAATTTTGTGGCTGTGATCTCTCTCTATCCACTACAAACTTTCTTCCCCCGGGTTATAGCAGTCACCTGTTGTTCCCTTCTGCTGATCTCCCCTTCTCTGTTCTGCTTACCTTTTCAAATCATCTCCTATGTCCCATTAATCCTTACTCACCTTTTATTACCTCCACTTGCTGCTACCTTCCTTGTTGACAGGTTTACTGTTGCTTCCTTAACACAACTAATACTAAGGTCCCCATTTTGTATCCCTTTGCAGTTCCCTTTTTTAGCCATCCTGCTATTGATTGTATCTTCTTCCTTTATGCTTCATACGCCCCTCTTTAGCCTCTCCCAGAAGACAAAAGAAGCATCTCTCTTTCACCTTTCAGCTATTTTGCGTGCTCCATGTTGCCTTTGTTGTCTGCCTTTCTTTCTGCAACACTTTACAACCCCTCCACATACAAATATTGTCTATGTCTTCTTCTCCAGGTCTCCAACACTCTGAGCTTTCCCAGTGGCCCTTCTATCATAATACCACTGGGGTCCTATACCATTGGTGGAAGAGCTTCATTTGTTGATCTTTCACTGGCCCTAATATTTTTAGAAATGTCACCACCTCTGATGGTTCTGCCCATTTCACATCACTGTCCCATACCATACTTTGCTTTATCCATCTGTCCCTGAGCTTAATAAAGCCTATTACTTCCCATAACTTCCAAATTGTTATATATCACCCCTGTCCTCCCTTTATCTATAACCCCATTCATAGATTCACAAGTTCATAGGCAGTTACTAGGCATGCAGTTCAGGAGACCATTTAGGAGCCAAACCCAAAATGTCCCAAATCACTGTCTGATTAAGTGACTTGTTCAAGATCACATAGTAGGCAAATGAAGGCTAAGGGATTCAAACCCTGTACCACAGGAAGTAGATAATCCTATATTCTTAATGCTCTGTGCCAACTGCCAGTCACTTCCATTTGCTGTATTACTTCTCTTTTTTATCCTTGTTATTATTCCCCTTTTCTCTCTATATCTACTCCACCTGCTTACTCCCTGTATACAATCTAATCTCCTGTTCTTAGCAGGGCCAGACCCAGCACAAGACAATCTAGGCAGCTGCCTAGGGCCAAGTGCTGGCTAGGGGGTACCCATAAAGGTTACAAAAAAATGAATCTGTCTCACAAAAAATCTGTCCCACACACATTCCATATCTCCTGATCTCTATGCTGCTATCTGCTTCCAGTAAGTCTCTCTCTCTCTCATTGCAGTCCAATTTATCTAAATTATGGACAGCTATTTCACAAGACCTATCTAGATGGCAACAGATGAAGCTTTCTATTCTATCTAGAACATCTATCATTAAAATGAACATCCTCCCAAAGCTTCTGTATCATTTCCATTCATCTCTCTCTTCCATCCCCAAGGCATTTCTCACTAAAATTCACAAAGCCTTTACGAAGTTTATATAGCACCCAAAATCGGTAAGAGTGTCATACCAAAGACTTATTTATCTAAAAGCTAGAGGCGGCCTAAGTATGCCTGACCTTGTACTCTATTAGAGAATCCTGCATGCTAGTAGATTAATTACTATTTCCAATTACCGCCCAAATCATGCAATTTTTGACTCCCCTTTGGGTAAAAATATAGCATAATCATGCCCTGAGCAATAATTTCAAACCCAAAGCTCTACCCTTTTTAAGCCCATTATCTCTCACAAAAATTTGAAGTTGCATCATATTCTGAAGATTATTCAACTCCCTGAAATTGGAAAAAACGCTACCTCTGTTTCAACCCATCCATCTCAATCCTAATATTAAGTTGAACTGTAACATGGTCAATCTGACTACCCTCTAATAAAAGAATATATGCTATGGGATATTCATAAACATAGAAGTTTATTACTGACAGAATTACGTAGTATCCTCAACCTATCAAAGAAATACACCATAATTCTAAGGCAAATAAGGGAAATCACTGCATCTTTACTTCAAGGTTACATCATTAATGAATCTGACAATAATCAGGTTACCAACCTGCTACAAACCCTAGCCAGTAAGAAAAGTATGTTATCCCTCCCCTATAAACTTATTAACACAATTCACTTCCAGGACAAAATAGCTATGTGGACTATTGGAACCAACAAGGCCCGAATACACTAATAGATCAAAAGCTAGCAGCTATTAAATCCACACTTATGTTTTCCCGTTTAAGAAGCTTACATATACACAATTTATGATTACCAATAACTTATACTTTACTCCAGTCCATCTAAATAAATTTAACTCGAATGTATCTACTGCATGCCCCTGCTGCTCCTACCCCCAGGCTGATATCCCACATATATTATGGTTTTGCAGATACTCCCACAGTATCTGCTGCTCCCTCAAAGTGAGACTTGATAAGATGGGATGCCACAAATCAACCCTCCCATGGGAGATGGCATTGTTACATGTTACTAACCTTAAAATGTCAAAACTAAGATTGCATATCTTAATTACACTTTGCCTATTAGTCAAATTCTACATTACCAAACATTGGATGGATCGCACTAAGATGTCCTGGAGAGGTTTTAGATGTTTGGCTATTAAATACATTATGTCACAAAAACTTCTAATAAATTCTCGAAAGCGGGTTTACTACCTGACATTTTGGAATACCATGTTTGAGCACTTAGCTGACAATTAAGTATAGATAAACTTAGGTAAGTTATCGCTACTATATAGTCTTTCCCATAGGTGTGTTTAATTCCTTCTCTCCTCCCCATTTCTCCCTACCCTGGCGGTACGGTGGCTCAAGACAAGGTTTATGTGCTCTCCTTTACCCCCCTTATAAATCTCAAACAAGGGCAATACATTCTGTTCAGTTATAGTAATCATCCTTTGCATATAGATGTTACATTAGGTTTTCTCTTAGATGTCATATTCGTCTTAAGCAGCACTATTGAATATATTGTATATAGTTAGTAGTCTTATATTCTCTTCTGTATCATTGCTCGTTGTTAAACTGCATTTATGTGTGATATTCATGTACCATAAAATCAGTAAAATTCTACTTGAAAAAAAAAAGGTCTCTGTCTCTCTCACCACACTTCAACTAATGAGAGAGAGACACAGAGAGAGAGAGAGAAGCAGTCTGGCTTCATGATTAGTACTGAATTAAACTCCATTGAATTTACTGCTTTGGACAGGTAGCAGCAAGGTGAGCTCTGTCATAGTTCTGCTCTGTTGAGCAGTTGAACTAAATGCTACCACTGCTGTTCGAGTTTTACTCCATTACTGCTGTCAGTGCTGCCGCTGAATTTACTGTGTTGATTTTATTACTATTGCTGCTGAATTTTATTGCATACTGCTGTTGGATTTATTGCTGTTTCTGCTTGATGGGGGAGGGGTTTGTATAATGGTTAAGGTGTTTACCTTACAGTTAAGAGATGCAAAATTTGATTCACACAAAGAGAAATTGGCTAGGCTTAAAATAGCCCCTGAGAGCAGCTGCCATTGCATTGTACCACATGCCATGCAATCTCCCCACTGCCAGGGTTTTGACAAGGGAGGTGTGTGTGTGTGTGTGTGTGTGTGTGTGTGTGTGTGTGTGTGTGTGTGTGTGTGTGTGAGTAAGTGTAGGGAGGTGTAAGTATGAGTAGGAGTGTTGAATTTGTTGGTGTTTGTGTATGTGTGATGTGTCTGTGTGTGTGTGTGTGCACATGTTTGTGTTTGTGTGTGTGTGTGTGTGTGTGTGTTTTATATAGATGAAAACTATGAGAAGTTTCTTTTTCTTATCATTGAGAGAGTCAGTTTGGACACATTACAAAGCAACCTGAATGCAAAAATTCAATTTAAATCTTATTGGAAACCTTGAATCAATTGTACATGCTCCATTAAGGGCATTCCCGAGTTAAACAAACTGGACCACAGAAACTTTCACTAAAAGCAACACAAGTTTTTCTTTTCATGGCTATTGTTGAGTTTAGTTTTCATTTTTTTCTTTGGTACTATTTATTTATTTACTGACATTTGTTGACCGGGTTTGTCCAACTGGGATTTTGTTCCATTTTCAGTGGAGACCCGAGGAGAAAAGCTCCAGATAGTACAATAAAAAAAACTACAGTAGTATACAAGCACAGCAAACAATAGAAATAAAACTAATCATTACAGTAGTAAAACAATAAACAAAACAACATTAACAATAGTTAAATGACAGCACAAGTTTTTTTTTTGATGCTATGTAACTGTACTAGTGAGGATAGAGTTCAGTAGTATGACAAGGATAGATGGAGTGATTCCAATGTGGGGGAGGAGAGAATTATGTAGGGTCATAGCAGGGGCAAATTCTGGAACTGAGTAAATGAGTCTTTAGTTTTCTTTTAAATAGTGGGGTGTCAGAGATTGAGTGAATGTCAAGGGGTAGTTTGTTCCAGGCTTGGGCCACAGAGTGTTTGTAGAGTAGCTTACCTACTGACTTATTTGGGTGGTAAATATCAAGCAATTGTTGATTAGAGGTGCGGAGGGGTCAAGATGGGGTGTAGACAGAGACAAGAAGAGATAAGGATGGACAGTAGGATGGTTTAAAGAGCATAGAGTGCAACACGTGAAATTGATATAGATGTAGTAGTTGTGGGAGTTCTAGCCATTGTAGAGACTTCAAAGCAATACAGCGGTGTGTGTTGTTTGGGGAGTTGGTGATGAATCTGGCTATTTTGTGGTAGGATTGTTGGAGTTTATTCATGGTAGTTTTTTGGACATTTGTGAAAACTGGAGCAGCATAGAGGAGTGAGGGGAGGAGGAGTGCTTGTCCTAGGGTGAGTCTAGCTTCGGGACTGAGATATTTTTTGTTTCAGTATAATAGACCTAATTTCTGATGTGTTTTCTTTATACATTGCTGTATGTGTTGATTGAATTTTAATTTGTCATCGATAATGACTCCAAGGAGTTTTGTGTGGGTGTCAGGTAGGATAGCTGTGTTATTGCAAGACTTAATGACAAAGGAGGATTTATGATGATTAAGAGAGTGGGGTAGGAAGAGTAAGAGTTTGGTTTTAGTAGGATTGAGAATCAGTAAGTTTTCTGAAAGCCATTGTTCAGTGGAAAGTAGAGCTGTTTGGGTTAGGGAGTGTAGGTTGGAGATGTTGTTGGCTGTAGAAATTATTGTGGAGTCGTCTGCATATTGGATAAGCGAGGACTGATGGCATGAGGTGAAAAGGTCATTGGTGAAGATGTTGAATAAGAGGGGACCCAAGATGGAACCTTGTAGCACACCAGTAGAGAGCGGTAAGAAAGGAGAAGGGGAAGAGAGCCATTTAACTGATTGTTTGCGTTCAGACAGATAGCTAGCAAACCAGTTGAGGGTGGGGGTGGATAGGTGAAAGTTAGTGAGTTTAGATAGTAGTAGTGGATGAGACACTGTATCAAAAGCTTTGGAGAGGTCAAGAAAGAGACAGGAAGTAAGTTTATTGTTGTCCAGAGATTCTGCAATGGTGTGAGTGAAGGACAGTAGAGCAGTAGTTGTGCTGTGAGAGGGGCAAAAGCCATGTTGGGTAGGGATGAGTAAGTTTTGATTGAGAAGGTGATCCATAAGTTGAGTGCGGATGCATTTTTCTAGTAACTTAGATAGTGGGGACAGAATGGCAATGGGTCGGTAGTTTGAAGGGTCAGTGGAGTTACCTCCTTTGTGGAGAGGGATAGTGTAGAAGGATTTCCAAAGGGTAGGAACAGTAGATTCTTGCATAGATCTATTTATTAATATTGTTACTGGGTAGGCGATAGAATCAGCTATGAGTTTGAGGAAGGACGGAGGTAATTTGTCAGTTTTTGTTGTAAGTACTAGATGTTTAATTATATATGTATATTTATCCATATGTAGTTTAGGTTAGACTTTGGCTTTTTACTTTTTCTTCCTTTGTAA